>NC_090646.1:27853178-27988178 GCF_040937935.1 Hyperolius riggenbachi | reverse complement strand
ATGGGCGCCCGACAGGAAAAAAGGGCGCCGGAGAAAAATAACGTTTTATAAGCGGCGCCCGGAGACTTTTACTGTTTTAAAACTGCTTCTCATGATTACACATTATTTTATGATTTATAATTTTTTAAACATTATTTTTAAACGAAAAACAGTACAATCTTTTTTAAAACATTATTTTTAAACGAAAAACAGCACAATATTTTTTCACACGTTATTAATGCTTATCACAGGGGGGTCTTAGGTTTAGGCACCACCAGGGGGGTCTTAGGTTTAGGCACCACCAGGGGGGTCTTAGGTTTAGGCACCACCAGGGGGGTCTTAGGTTTAGGCACCACCAGGGGGGTCTTAGGTTTAGGCACCACCAGGGGGGTCTTAGGTTTAGGCACCAACAAGGGGGTCTTAGGTTTAGGCACCACCAGGGGGGTCTTAGGTTTAGGCATCAACAGGGGGGTCTTAGGTTTAGGCACCACCAGGGGAGTCTTAGGTTTAGGCACCACCAGGGGAGTCTTAGGTTTAGGCACCAACAGGGGGGTCTTAGGTTTAGGCACCAACAGGGGGGTCTTAGGTTTAGGCACCAACACGGGGGTCTAGGGGTTAGGGGTAGGTACAGGGCGGGTTACTTACTATTTTTTTTTTAAACGTTATTATACGTTTCACTTTTTAAACGGAAGATTAACGTTTTCACAATTGCCAATTTCATGCACATTATTTAATGATTTATAACTTTATAAAACATTATTTTTAAACGAAATATAGTACATTATTTTTTTTAAACGTTATCCATGTTTATCGTTTAAAACCCGGCGCCCTTTTTTCCCAGCGCCCCTTTTTAACGTACCCCATGTGCAGTTGCAATTTTTTACTTGCGGAAAAGCAGAATTCCCCTGGCCAAGGGGGCCAGGCATGCAACAGTTGGAGGGGGACAATGGGGGAATAGAGCAGAGCAGAATGACAGTGTGGGACCAGGAGGACTTCAGGGGGCAGGAAGAAGCCCCAAGTAAGCAACTGGCCACAACAATATTCCCGTAATATTTCCTGTAATGTGTGCGTGTTTGTGTTGGGGGAGGGAGAATTTACCCGGGGGGTGAGGGGGGCCCAGTGATTTCTAGCTATGCCCCTGCCGCAAGGGGCAGGTTAGGGTCTGATCTGATGAGTAGCAGTGACAGATAGTGACAGGGGGTGATTGATGGGTGATTAGGGAGGTGATTGGGTGCAAACAGTAGTCTGAGGGGGTGATCAGGGGGTGATCAGGGGGGTCTGAGGAGTGCTGTGGGCAATAAGGGGGCAGGGGGGGCAGGATCAGTGTGTGTGTGCTTTCACATACACAGCTGCCTTCTCCACTGGTGGCCGCTCGATCACTGGGACCACCAGGGGAGGAGGCAGCCTGTATAATACACTTTGTATGCATTACAAAGTGTATTATACACTTTCTAGCGGTAGATCGAGTGTTAACAACCCGTCGGCGCTGCTAACTGGCCCGCCGGTGCTGCTAATTGGCTGGCGGGTGGGTGGAGCATAATGCCGGCAGATTCGCGTGCATAGATCCCTGGCTAATCAGTCCCCCAGGTACGGCGGTGTTACGCGGTCCTGGGGGTGCCACTTTACCGACGCCCATAGGTAGTGGGCGGCAGTGGTGTAGCTAAGGAGCTGTGGGCCCCGATGCAAGTTTTACAATGGGGTCCTCCCAAGCACTCTATACATAGCAATTGATACGGTGCACCAAAACCTGCCAATAGCAACTACAGTGTCAGAGGTGCAAGAAGGGGATGGGGAACAGCTTGTTAATGATTACCACTATTCAAAGTATCTGAAGAAGTGATTATTATGAGCACAGGACCAATAGAGAGCTAATACTGTAGTTGAGGGAGGGCCCTTCGGGGCCCCTCTGGCCCAAGGGCCCCGATGCGGTCGCTACCGCTGCACTCCCTATTGCTACGCCCCTGGTGGGCGGTCGGCAAGTGGTTAAGTCAGTGTTTGCCCATTGTAAAGTCTTCTAAATCCCTGATTTACATTCTGACATTTATTACATGGTGACATTTTTACTGTTGGCAGGTGATGTAGCTGCTACTTGCTTTCTTTGGCAGTTGGAAACAGCTGTACACAGCTATTTCCCACAATGCAACACGGTTCACGGACTGAAAACTGACAGAACCATGGTCCTCAGAGTTTTTTTGTGGGAGGGGTTTCACCACAATATCAGCCATACAGCGCCCCCTGATGATCCGTTTGTAAAAATGAATAGATTTCTCATGTAAAAGGGGGTATTAGGCTATCAGCTACTGATTGAGATGAAGTTCAATTCTTGGTCACAGTTTCTCTTTAAGTTAGTTGTAGTCACTCAGTGTTGTCAGTGAAATTGTACTGTGCCAGCATGCAGTTAGTGATGGGCCGAACCTCCGATTTTAGGTTCACGAACTTCCGCGGAAGGTTCGGTTCGCGAAAAAGTTTGCGAACCGCTATAGACATCAATGGGGAGGCGAACTTTGAAAAATAGAAAAAAATATGCTGGCCACAAAAGTGATGGAAAAGATGTTTCAAGGGGTCTAACACCTGGAGGGGGGCATGGCGGAGTGGGATACACGCCAAAAGTTCCGGGGAAAAATCTCGATGTGACGCAAAACAGCGTTTTAAGGGCAGAAATCACATTGAATGCTAAATTGCAGGCCTAACGTGCTTTAACACATCTTGCATGTGTATACATCAATCAGGTAGTGTAATTAGAGTACTGCTTCACACTGACGCACCAAACTAACTGTGTAACGCACCGCAAGTTACCAGCTGTTTGTGTAGTGACGGCCATGCTGGACTACTGCGCAACATGGCGAGATTGCTCTTCCTCACTCAGTGATGTCAGGTAATGTGTGACTGCCTTCTCAACTTTCCATGGCATTGTTAAAAAGCTTACGTTTTGTTTTTAAATTACATTTTTTACTTGCTGTGTACTTGTTCAGTACCGCTACAATGAGAATCCTATGGAGGCGGGCAAGTCTGGCATTGTTACCCCAGGTAATGGCCGGGGAATGAGGGTTTGAATCCGGTGTGGAGCCTGAGCAACGGCTACCACTACACATCCAAGGAGGGCAGCAGGCAGGCATGCACGCCCGCCCGAGGTAGTGACCAAAAATAACAATAGAGGAGGAGGACTTTCGAGGCCCTGCTGTGTATTTGAAATGAATGTACTTTAAATCCTTTAATGAGAACCAATTATGGCGGGCAAAGATGACACCACATTCCTTTCACGAGAATCATATGGAGGCGGGCAAGTCTGCCATTTGTGACCCCGGGTAATGGCCGGGGAATGAGGGATGGAATCCGGTGTGGAGCCTGAGCAACGGCTACCACTACACACCCAAGGAGAGCAGCAGGCAGGCATGCACGCCCGCCCCGAGGTAGTGACCAAAAATAACAATACAAGACTCAGGAGGACTTTTGAGGCCCTAATTGTAATGAATCAACTTTAAATCCTTTAACGGGAATCCGTTATGGAGGGCAAGTCTGCCATTGTCACCACGGGTAATGGGTGGGGAATGAAGGTTGGATTCCGGCCCGAAGTGGGAGTCTGCTGAGACCCATGCTGTAGCTGCCCTGACCATGCTTTGCAGACCAGGCATCTGTGGTCAGATGGACCCTTGACCCAGCGGAAAACAAACCAAGTCGAAAGCATTTGCCAAGAATGTTTTACGGAGGGCAAGTTTTTTGCCATTTTTTTAAATTGTTTGAAACTGTAGATGGTTGTATTTTTCAATTGTTTTAAAATGTAGATGGTTGTATTTTTAAATTGTTTGAAACTGTAGATGGTTGTATTGCGTTCCGGAGTTGGAGCCTGATCAACGTCTACCACCACACATCCAGGCAAGGAGGGCAGCAGGCATGCACGCCCGCCCCAAGGTAGTGACCAAAAATAACAATACAGGACTCAGGAGGACCTTTTGAGGCCCTAATTGTAATGAATCAACTTTAAATCCTTTAATGGGAATCCGTTATGGAGGGCAAGTCTGATGGTGCCTTCACTGCGATTCACCAGATTGGTATCCGGCGAGAACCTGTTATGGAGGTCAAGTCTGCCATCGTGACCACTGACCATGGCTAATGGCGGGGAACCCTTCCTGGTGTGATTCCGGTCCGGAGTTGGAGCCTAACAAACGGCTCCCACCACACAACCAGGCAAGGAGGGCAGCAGGCAGGCATGCCCGCCCCGAGGTAGTGACCAAAAATAACAATACAGGACTCAGGAGGACCTTTTGAGGCCCTAATTGTAATGAATCAACTTTAAATCCTTTAACGGGAATCCGTTATGGAGGGCAAGTCTGCCATCCATTCAAGTGCAACTTATGCACTGACTGCCAGGTATATTGTGCAGTCACAGATGCAGTGAAAGGTATGCAGTGACTGCAAACAGCTGTTTGTGTAGTGACGGCCGTGCTGGACTGGTGCGCACCATGACGAGAGTGCAGGTGATGGTGGCTTTTCAGCCCATATGGTCGCCCGGCTGATGTAGCTGAATGACAGAGCAGTGACTGTCCAGCTGATCAAATTTGGTCTGACCACAATGAAACAACGACCTTATTATCTTTGGTGTGCCACCCCCACCCGAGACACTCATATAGCCGGCGGTCATTGCTTCATTGTGATACGCAAGCCCCTTCACCGCGGCAAGGTAATGATCACGAAGGGGGATGGGCACATGTACATGCCTTTTGTTTTTTTGTTGCAGCCGCCTGCAGTTCAGCCAGAAAAATTAGGCAGGCATGTGCACGCCCCAGAAAAATTAGTATAGCGGCCGCTACTAGCAGCGGCCTTAAAAATTCTGGAATCCGCCTAGAGTCCTGGACCCTGGTGGTGGTGGCAGAGAAGGCAGTCAAGCGGCCTGCAGGCAGAGATGCTGTGTGTGGGGACTGACTTAGTCTTTGGTCGTGCAATAGCCCTCAGGGATCCATGCCTAATTTATTTTGATAAAGGTCAGGTACTGAACACTATCATGACTTAGGCGACTTCTCTTGTCAGTGACAATGCCTCCAGCTGCACTTAAGGTCCTTTCTGACAGGACGCTTGTGGCAGGGCAAGAGAGAAGTTGTATGGCAAATTGGGACAGCTCTAGCCACAGGTCAAGCATGCGCAACCAGTAGAGCAAGGGTTCATCATCGTTGCTCGCAGTCGCAGTGTGTACATCCACACTTAAGGCCAGGTAGTCGGCTACCTGTCGGTCCAGGCGTTGGTGGAGGGTGGATCCAGAAGGGCTACTGCGAGACCTTGGACTAAAGGATGTCCGCATGTCCGACATCACCCCGAGATCGCTGGAGCGTCCTGTCCTTGCCTGCATGGACTGGTGAGGAGGAGGAGGATTACTGCCAGTGGTACCTTTATTGTGTTGTACTGTCACATCACCCTTAAATGCATTGTAAAGCATAATTGACAGCTTGTTCTGCAAGTGCTGCATCCTTTCCGCCTTGCGTTGAGTTGTTAACAGGTCTGCCACTTTGTGCCTGTACCGAGGGTCTAGTAGCGTGGCCACCCAGTATAGGTCATTCCCCTTGAGTTTTTTGATACGGGGGTCCCTCAACAGGCTGGACAACATGAAAGAGGCCATCTGCACAAAGTCGGATCCAGACGTACTCTCCATCTCCTCTTGCTCTTCCACAGTGACGTCACGCAACTCCTCTTCCTCCCCACAGCCACGAACAATACCACGGGAACGTGAAGCAGCAGAAGCCCCCTGTGATGGCTGCTGTGGTTGTTCTTCTGCCGCCGCCGCCGCCTCTTCCTCCTCCACAGAAACACCTTCCTCATAATCGTCATCCGAGTCTGACTCCTCTCCTTCCCCACACGACTCCTCTTCTTCCTCCTCCTGCCCCCACTGTGGTGCCGCAGGTGTCGAGGAAACATGTGGTTCGGATGTAAATCGCTCCCACGAATCCTCCTGCCGTAGCTGTTCCTGTTCCCGCTCCTCCACAGCTTCATCCACCACTCTACGCACAGCAAGCTCCAGTAAGTAAGCGTAGGGGATCAAGTCGCTGATAGTGCCTTCAGCGCGACTCACCAGGTTGGTCACCTCCTCAAACGGCCGCATGGTCCTGCATGCATTTCGCATCAGTGTCCAGCTGTTGGGCCACAACATCCCCATCTTCCCAGATTGTGTCCTTCTACTGTAGTTGTACAGGTACTGGGTGACGGCTTTCTCCTGGTCTAGCAGGCGAGAGAACATGAGCAGGGTGGAATTCCAGCGAGTTGGGCTATCGCATATCAAGCGTCTCATCGGCAAGTTGTTTTTCCGCTGAATGTCCGCAAAGCGTGCCATGGCCGTATAAGACCGCCTGAAATGCCCACACAACTTCCTGGTCTGCTTCAGGACGTCCTCTAAGCCTGGGTACTTTGAGACAAATCTTTGCACGACCAGATTCAGCACATGTGCCATGCAGGGTACATGTGTCAGCTTTCCCAAATTCAAAGCGGAAAGGAGATTGCTGCCGTTGTCACACACCACGTTGCCGATCTCCAGCTGGTGCGGGGTCAGCCATTGCTCCACCTGTTTGTTAAGAGCAGCCAGGAGAGCTGCTCCAGTGTGACTCTCCGCTTTGAGCCAAGACATGTCTAAAATTGCGTGACACCGTTGTTCCTGGCATGCAGCGTAGGCTCTGGGGAGATGGGGCTGTGTAGCTGGAGAGGAAGAGGAGATGGCAGCACCGCTACAGTTCAACTGACACTCAGCCAAGGAGGATGAGGAGGTTGACAGCGAAGAGGAAGTAGCTGGAGGAGAAGGAGAGGAGGTGGCAGGAGGCCTGCCTGCAAGCCGTGGAGGTGTGATAAATCGGTCCGCTGCACAGCCACGTACTCCCTGCTTGCTGCCATCGGTCACCAGGTTGACCCAATGGGCTGTGTACGTAATGTAGCGGCCCTGCCCGTGCTTGGCAGACCAGGCATCCGTGGTCAGGTGGACACTTGACCCAACGCTCTTCGCAATAGATGACACCACTTGCCTCTGAACTGCACGGTACAGTTTGGGTATGGCCTTTCGTGAAAAATAAGTGCGGCCTGATATCTTCCACTGCGGTGTCCCAATGGCCACAAATATACGGAAAGCCTCTGACTCCACCAGCTTGCATGGTAATAGCTGGTGAGCTAATAGTTCCGCCACACCAGCTGTCAGACGCCGGGAAAGAGGGTGACTGGCCGAAATTGGCTTCTTCCGCTCAAAGACTTCCTTCACGGACACCTGGCTACTGCTGTGGGCAGAGGAGTAGGAACCGCTCAAGGGCAGAGGCGGTGTGAAGGAGGGTGGCTGTGAAGGTGCAAGGGAGAAAGCGGATGAAGACGATGCACCTGAAGGAGGAAGAGGAGAAGAAGGGTGGCTTGTCTTTTGAGGGGTGCTGCTTTTCCTCAGGTGTTTTTCCCATAGCTGTTTGTGCCTTTTCTCCAGGTGCCTTCGTAAGGCACTTGTCCCTACATGAGTGTTGGCCTTTCCACGGCTCAATTTTTGGAGGCAGAGAGAACAGATGGCTTTGCTCCTATCTGAGGCACACACCATAAAATATTTCCAAACCGCTGAGCCCCCCTGGGGTGATGGCACTACGGTGGCATCAACAGCTGACCTTGAAGGGCATGTTGGCTGGCTGGCCATAGCTGGCGATACATGGCGCCAGACACTGCCCCCAGCTGTTTCTGAGGACGAGCTCCCTCTGCTTCTATCATGGAGTCGTCTCCTCCTACTCCTCTCTGGCTCCCCCTCTGAACTGTCCCCCTGGTCATCTCCTCTATTGGGAACATACGTGACATCCGTATAATTGTCATCATAATCCTCCTGCCCAGCTTCGCTTTCCTCAGACAACTCCACAACTGCACCAACTTCAGGTGGTTCATCATGCCCCTCCTCACACATTACGTCCATACTATCACCACCTAACTCAGACGTATGAGGTGGTGTACCTGCGCCGCCTTCTTGTTGTTGCAGTAGTGGCTGTGAATCAGTGATTTCACCACCACCACCACCAAATAACTCTTGCGAAGTGTCAAATGCAGCGGATGTGGTGCTTGTTGTAGCGCTGGTGGCTGCGGGAGATGAGGTGTTCTGTGTTAAATACTCAAGCACGTCCTCACAATTTTGGGAAGTGATGGCACGTGCCTTCTTCTTAGCACTGTACTTTGGGCAAGGTCCGCACGAAATCACAGCAACACCACCTCGCACAGACCTGCCGGTGCCAGGTGGCTTTCCTCTGGGTCTGCCTCTAACTCTTCCTCTACCCGGTTTGTCCATTTTGTCCATCTTGGGGGGAAGCTAGGTATATGCAGTGAGGTGAGTTCACTCAACAGAAAAGATAGATATGCAGTGAGGTGAGTTCACTCAACACAAAGGTAGTTATATATGCAGTGAGGTGAGTTCACTGAACACAAAAGGTAGCTATGTACAGTGAGGTGAGTTCACTCAACCCAAAGGCAGTTATATATGCAGTGAGGTGAGTTCACTGAACACAACAGGTAGTTAGATGCAGTCAGCTGAGTTCACTCAACACAAAGGTAGTTATTTATGCAGTGAGGTGAGTTCACTCAACAGAAAAGGTAGATATGCAGTGAGGTGAGTTTACTCAACCAAAAGGTAGTTATATATGCAGTGAGGTGAGTTCACTGAACCCAAAAGGTAGCTATGTGCAGTGAGGTGAGTTCACTCAACCCAGAGGTAGTTATATATCCAGTGAGGTGAGTTCATTGAACACAACAGGTAGTTAGATGCAGTCAGCTGAGTTCACTCAACACAAAGGTAGTTATATATGCAGTGAGGTGAGTTCACTCAACAGAAAAGGTAGATATGCAGTGAGGTGAGTTCACTTAACCCAAAGGTAGTTATATATGCAGTGAGGTGAGTTCACTGAACACAAAAGGTAGCTATGTGCAGTGAGGTGAGGTCACTCAACCCAAAGGTAATTGTATATGCAGTGAGGTGAGTTCACTGAACACAAAAGGTAGTTAGATGCAGTCAGCTGAGTTCACTCAACACAAAGGTAGTTATATATGCAGTGAAGTGAGTTCACTCAACAGAAAAGGTAGATGTGCAGTGAGGTGAGTTCACTCAACCCAAAGGTAGTTATATATGCAGTGAGGTGAGTTCACTGAACACAAAAGGTAGCTATGTGCAGTGAGGTGAGTTCACGCAACTTAAAGGTAGTTATATATGCAGTGAGGTGAGTTCACTGAACACAACAGGTAGTTAGATGCAGTCAGCTGAGTTCACTCAACACAAAGGTAGTTATATATGCAGTGAGGTGAGTTCACTCAACAGAAAAGGTAGATATGCAGTGAGGTGAGTTCACTCAACCCAAAGGTAGTCATATATGCAGTGAGGTGAGTTCACTGAACACAACAGGTAGTTAGATGCAGTGAGGTGAGTTCACTCAACCCAAAGGTAGTTAATAAGTTATATGCATTGAGGTGAGTTCACTCAACAGAAACAGTAGATATGCAGTGAGGTGAGTTCACTCAACTTAAAAGGTCGTTATATGCAGTGAGGCAAGTTCACTCAACACAAAAGGTAGTTATGTGCAGCGAGGTGGGTTCACTCAACACAAATGTAGGTGTATGCAGTGATGAGGTGGGTTAACTAAACACAACAGGTACTAGTAGTAGGTAAATGTAGTACTGGGTGGGTAGTACAATGTGCAGCTCCCTGTGACTAGAGTTGGGCCGAACCTCCGATTTTAGGTTCGCGAACTTCCGCGGAAGGTTCGGTTCGCGTTAAAGTTCGCGAACCGCAATAGACTTCAATGGGGATGCGAAGTTTGAAAAAAAAAAAAAAATATGCTGGCCACAAAAGTGATGGAAAAGATGTTTCAAGGGGTCTAACACCTGGAGGGGGGCATGGCGGAGTGGGATACATGCCAAAAGTCCCGGGGAAAAATTTGGATTTGACGCAAAGCAGCGTTTTAAGGGCAGAAATCACATTGAATGCTAAATGACAGGCCTAAAGTGCTTTCAAACATCTTGCATGTGTATACATCAATCAGGTAGTGTAATTAAGGTACTGCTTCACACTGACACACCAAACTCACCGTGTAACGCACCGCAAACAGCTGTTTGTGTAGTGACGGCCGTGCTGGACTGGTGCGCACCATGGCGAGAGTGCAGGTTTTGGTGGCTTTACAGCCCATATGGTCGCCTGGCTGTTGTAGCTGATGACAGAACAGTGACTGTCCAGCTGATCAAATTTGGTCTGACCACAATGAAGCAACGACCTTATTATCTTTTGTGTGCCCCCCGAGACACTCATCTAGGCGCCGGTCATTGCTTCATTGTGATACGCAAGCCCCTTCACCACGGCAAGGTAATGATCACGAAGGGGAATGGGCGCATGTACATGCCTTTTCTTTTGTTGTTGCAGCTGCCCGCAGTGCAGCCAGAAAAATTGGGCAGTCATGTACACGCACCAGAAAAATTATTACAGCAATTCAGCAATCCGCCTGGAGTCCCGGACCCTGTTGGTGGTGGCGGAGAAGGTAGTCAAGCGGCCTGCAGGCAGACATGCTGTGTGGAGGGACTGGGAGCGACTTAGTCTTCTTGGGGCAGGCCAGGCAGCCAGTCACACGGCGTGCAGGCAGAGATGCTGTGTGTGCGGGGACTGACTTAGTCTTGGGGCGGGCAGCAGCCCTCCGGGATCCATGCCTCATTCATTTTGATAAAGGTGAGGTACTTAACACTTTTGTGACTTAGGCGACTTCTCTTCTCTGTGACAATGCCTCCAGCTGCGCTGAAGGTCCTTTCTGACAGGACGCTTGCGGCAGGGCAGGAGAGAAGTTGGATGGCAAATTGGGACAGCTCTGGCCACAGGTCAAGCCTGCGCACCCAGTAGTTCAAGGGTTCCTCATCGCTGTTCACAGCAGTGTCTACATCCACACTTAAGGCCAGGTAGTCGGCTACCTGCCGTTCCAGGCGTTGGTGGAGGGTGGATCCGGAAGGGCTACGGCGAGGCGTTGGACTAAAGAACGTCCGCATGTCCGACATCACCATGAGATCGCTGGAGCGTCCTGTCTTTGACTGCGTGGACACGGGAGGAGGATTAGTGGCAGTGGTACCTTGCTGGCGTTGTGCCGTCACATTACCCTTAAAGGCATTGTAAAGCATAGTTGACAGCTGGTTCTGCATGTGCTGCATCCTTTCCACCTTCCGGTGAGTTGGTAACAGGTCCGCCACTTTGTGCCTGTACCAAGGGTCTAGTAGTGTGGCCACCCAGTACAGGTCATTCCCCTTGAGGTTTTTTATACGGGGGTCCCTCAACAGGCAGGACAGCATAAAAGACGACATCTGCACAAAGTCGGATCCAGTACCCTCCATCTCCTCTTGCTCTTCCTCAGTGACGTCAGGTAAGTCAACCTCCTCCCCCCAGCCGCGAACAATACCACGGGAAGGTTGAGCAGCACAAGCCCCTTGCGATGCCTGCTGAGGTTGTTCTCCTGCCGCTGTCCCCTCCTCCTCCTCCTCCTCCTCCTCCCCCAAAGAAACACCTTGCTCATCATCCTCTGAGTCTGACTCGTCTTCTGCACACGACTTCTCTTCTTCCTCCTCCTCCTCCCCCCTCTGTGCTGCCGCAGGTGTTGAGGAAACAGCTGGGTCTGATGAAAATTGGTCCCATGCCTGTTCCTGCCGTAACGGTTCCTGGTCACGCTCATTTACAGCTTCATCCGCCACTCTACGCACAGCACGCTCCAAGAAGTAAGCGTAGGGAATTAAGTCACTGATGGTGCCCTCACTGCGGCTCACCAGGTTGGTCACCTCCTCAAACGGCCGCATGAGCCTGCATGCATTTTCCATCAGTGTCCAGTTGTCGGGCCAGAACATCCCCATCTTCCCAGACTGTTTCATTCTACTGAAGTTGTAGAGGTAGTGGGTCACGGCTTTCTTCTGTTCTAGCAGGCGGGAGAACATTAGCAGGGTCGAGTTCCAGCGAGTCGGGCTATCGCAAATGAGGCGTCTCACCGGCATGTTGTTTTTGCGCTGAATTTCCGCAAAGCGTGCCATGGCTGTGTAAGACCGCCTCAAATGCCCACAGAACTTCCTGGCCTGCTTCAGGACATTCGCTAAGCCATGTGCCATGCAGGGTATGTGTGTCAGCTTCCCCATATGCAAAGCGGCAAGCACACCACGTTGCCTATCTCCAGGTGGTGCGGGGTCAGCCACTCATCCACCTGTTTCTTAAGAGCAGCCAGGAGAGCTGCTCCAGTGTGACTCTCCGCTTTGAGACAAGACATGTCTAAGACGGCGTGACACCGTCTTACCTGGCATGCAGCATAGGCCCTGCGGAGCTGGGGCTGTGTAGCTGGAGAGGAGAACTGCCACTCAGCCAAGGAGGAGGAGGACAGCGAAGAGCATGTAGCAGGAGGAGAGGAGGTGGCAGGAGGCCTGCCTGCAAGCCGTGGAGGTGTCACAATTTGGTCCGCTGCGCCCTGCTTGCCATCGTTCACCACCAGGTTCACCCAATGGGCTGTGTAGGTAATGTAGCGGCCCTGCCCGTGCTTGGCAGACCAGGCATCCGTGGTCAGGTGTACCCTTGACCCAACGCTCTTCGCAAGAGATGACACCACTTGCCTCTCAACTTCACGGTGCAGTTGGGGTATGGCCTTTCTCGAAAAATAAGTGCGGCCTGGCATCTTCCACTGCGGTGTTCCGATGGCCACAAATTTACGGAAGGCCTCAGAGTCCACCAGCCGGTATGGTAACAGCTGCCGAGCTAACAGTTCCGCCACGCCAGCTGTCAGACGCCGGGCAAGGGGGTGACTGGCCCGAAATTGGCTTCTTCCGCTCAAACATTTCCTTCACGGACACCTGACTGCTGCTGTGGGCAGAGGAGCAGGAACCACTCAAGGGCAGAGGCGGAGTGGAGGAGGGTGCCTGTGAAGATGGAAGGGAGAAAGCGGCAGAAGCAGATAATGCACCTGATGGAGGAGGAAGAGGAGAAGGAGGGTGGCTTTGCTTTTGTGTGCTGCTGCTGCTTTTGCTCAGGTGGCCATCCCATTGCTGTTTGTGCCTTTTCTCCAGGTGCCTTCGTAAGGCACTTGTCCCTATGTGGGTGTTGGCCTTTCCACGGCTCAATTTTTGTTGGCAGAGCGAACAGATGGCTTTGCTCCGATCTGAGGCACACACATGAAAAAATTTCCACACCGCTGAGCCACCCTGGGATGTGGGCACTATGGGGACCTCAGCAGCTGATGCTGAAGGGCAAGTTGGCTGGCTGTACATAGGTGGCGATACATGGTGCCGGACTCTGCCACCAGCTGTTTCTGACGAAGAGCTGCCCCAGCTTCTTTCAGCAACTTCTCTCCTCCTACTACTCTCTGACTCCCCCTCTGAACTGTCCCCCTCTTCATCTCCTCTATTGGGAACATACAGAGGATCCCTATCATCGTCATCATCGTAATCATCCTGCCCAGCTTCGCTTGCCTCAGACAAATCCAAACATGCACCATCAGTAGGTCCTTCATCCTCCTTACACGTTACATCCATAGTGTTGCCGGGTAACTCAAATATATGAGCTGGTGAAAATTCATCTGGCTGTAACAACAATGGCTGTGCATCAGTGATTTCAACACTAAATAATTCTTGCGAAGTGTCAAATGCAGCGGAAGTGGTGCTAGTAGTAGCGCTGGTGGCTGAGCAAGGTGAGGTGTTCTGTGTCGCTAAATACTCAACCACGTCCTGACAATCTTGGGAGGTGATGGGACGTGCCTTCTTCCGAGCACTGTACTGTGGGCCAGGTCCACACGAAATTACATTTACACGACCTCGCGCAGACCTGCCGGGTGGCCTTCCTCTGGCTCTGGCACTACCTCTTCCTCTACCTGTTTTGTCCATATCGGGTATGCACGGAGTGGTATATCACACTGCGTGCACTCACGTAGGTAGGTGGGTTCACTTAACTGCACAGGTATGCGCACTGATGCGGTGGGTTCACTAAACAGAACAGGTATACAGTGGCGGGTTCACAGAACAGGTATGCAGTGGCAGGTTCACTGAACACAACAGGTATGCAGTGGCGGGTTCACTGAACAGGTATACAGTGGCGGGTCCACTGAACAGAACAGGTATGCAGTGGCGGGTTCACTGAACAGGTATACAGTGGCGGGTTCACTGAACAGAACAGGTATGCAGTGGCGGGTTCACTAAACAGAACAGGTATACAGTGGCGGGTTCACAGAACAGGTATGCAGTGGCAGGTTCACTGAACACAACAGGTATGCAGTGGCGGGTTCACTGAACAGGTATACAGTGGCAGGTACACTGAACAGAACAGGTATGCAGTGGCGGGTTCACTGAACAGGTATACAGTGGCGGGTCCACTGAACAGAACAGGTATACAGTGGCGGGTTCACTAAACAGAACAGGTATACAGTGGCGGGTTCACAAAACAGGTATGCAGTGGCAGGTTCACTGAACACAACAGGTATGCAGTGGCGGGTTCACTGAACAGGTATACAGTGGCGGGTCCACTGAACAGAACAGGTATGCAGTGGCGGGTTCACTGAACAGGTATACAGTGGCGGGTCCACTGAACAGAACAGGTATGCAGTGGCGGGTTCACTAAACAGAACAGGTATACAGTGGCGGGTTCACTAAACAGAACAGGTATACAGTGGCGGGTTCACAGAACAGGTATGCAGTGGCAGGTTCACTGAACACAACAGGTATGCAGTGGCGGGTTCACTGAACAGGTATACAGTGGCGGGTCCACTGAACAGAACAGGTATGCAGTGGCAGGTTCACTGAACAGGTATGCAGTGGTGGGTTCACAGCACAGGTATGCAGTGGTGGGTTCACTGAACAGGTATGCAGTGGTGGGTTCACAGCACAGGTATGCAGTGGTGGGTTCACTGAACAGGTATGCAGTGGTGGGTTCACAGCACAGGTATGCAGTGGTGGGTTCACAGCACAGGTATGCAGTGGTGGGTTCACAGCACAGGTATGCAGCCAGACAGGAACAAGTTAAGCCTAACTAATCTTTCCCTGAGAGACAGTCTGCAGCAGCTCGCCCTACTCTCACTAACGCAGGCAGCACACGAGTGACCGTAATGGCCGCCGCTGCCTGCCTTATATAAGGGGGGGTGGGGCTCCAGGGGCTAGTGTAGCCTAATTGGCTACACTGGGCCTGCTGACTGTGATGTAGAGGGTCAAAGTTGACCCTCCATGTGCATTATGGGGCGAACCGAACTTCCGCAAAGGTTCGCCTGCGGGACGCGAACGCGAACCACCGAAGTTCGCATGGAACCGTTCGCAGGCGAACCGTTCGGCCCAACTCTACCTGTGACACACACAGGTAGTCACTGAATGTGCTGCTGATGCTGCTGCTGCTGGCAGTGGGACACACAGTATGAATTAGCAATGCTGTCTAAACAACACAAGTGTCAGTTTCAAACACAGAAAAAAAAAATTGATCACACGAGCAGGATGAGCTCTGAAAAGAGCTGTTCTGGGGCACTATTATAGCAATAAGATTCAGCTAGGAGCAAGCTAAGAAGGCAAGAGCCTGACTAATCTGTCCCTAGGAGAACAAGTCTGCAGCAGCTGTCCCTAGTCTGTCTCTAGCAGGCACACGAGTGAGGCTAATGGCCGTCGGAGCCTGCCTTCTATAAGGGGGGGTGGGGCTCCAGGGCTTAGTATAGCCGGATTGGCTACAATGCGCCTGCTGACTGTGATGCAGAGGGTCAAAGTTGACCCTCATAGAGCATTATGGGGCGAATCGAACTTCCGGGAAAGTTCGCCTTCGCCGGCGAAGGCGAACCACCCGAAGTTCGCCTGGAACCGTTCGGCCCATCTCTACATGCAGTTACTTTGCTGTGTGTAGTGCAGGCAGGCACATGTTCACTGATTTTATACATGTCCCAGTAAGACCACACAAACCACTACAAGTCCCAGTCACACAGCAAACACAGCACTACAATTCCCAGACACACCACACACAGCACTACAAGTCCCAGACACGCCACACGCACAGCACTACAAGTCCCAGACACACCACACAAACAGCACTACAAGTCCCAGACACACCACACACACACAGCACTACAAGTCCCAGACACACCACACAAACAGCACTAAAAGTCCCAGACACACCACACACACAGCACTACAAATCCCAGACACACCACACACAGCACAACACTACAAGTCCCAGACACACCACACACACACAGCACTACAAGTCCCAAACACACCTCTCAATGCACTACAAGTCCAAGACACACCACACACACACAGCACAAGTCCCAGACACACCACACACACACAGCACAAGTCCCAGACACACCACACACACAGCACTACAAGTCCCAGACACACCACACACACAGCACTACAAGTCCCAGACACATCACACACACACAGGACTACAAGCCCCAGATACTCCACACACACACACAGCACTACAAGTCCCAAACACACCACACACACACAGCACTACAAGTCCCAGACACACCACACACACAGCACTACAAGTCCCAGACACACCACACACACACAGCACTACAAGTCCCAGACACACCACACAAACAGCACTAAAAGTCCCAGACACACCACACACACAGCACTACAAATCCCAGACACACCACACACACACAACACTACAAGTCCCAGACACACCACACACACACAGCACTACAAGTCCCAAACACACCTCTCAATGCACTACAAGTCCAAGACACACCACACACACACAGCACAAGTCCCAGACACACCACACACACACAGCACAAGTCCCAGACACACCACACACACAGCACTACAAGTCCCAGACACACCACACACACAGCACTACAAGTCCCAGACACATCACACACACACAGGACTACAAGCCCCAGATACTCCACACACACACACAGCACTACAAGTCCCAAACACACCACACACACACAGCACTACAAGTCCCAGACACACCACACACACAGCACTACAAGTCCCAGACACATCACACACACAGCACTACAAGTCCCAAACACACCACACACACAGCACTACAAGTCCCAGACACACCACACACAGCACTACAAGTCCCAGACACACCACACACACACCACTACAAGTCCCAGACACACCACACACAGCACTACAAGTCCCAGACACACCACACACACACAGCACTACAAGTCCCAGACACACCACACACACACAGCACTACAAGTCCCAAACACACCTCTCAATGCACTACAAGTCCAAGACACACCACACACACAGCACTACAAGCCCCAGACACAACACACAAAGCACAACAAGCCCCCGACACATCACACACAGCACTACAAGTCCCAGACACACCACACACAGCACTACAAGTCCCAGACACACCACACACACACCACTACAAGTCCCAGACACACCACACACAGCACTACAAGTCCCAGACACACCACACACACAACACTACAAGTCCCAGACACACCACACACAGCACTACAAGTCCCAGACACACCACACACACAGCACTACAAGTCCCAGACACACCACACACACAGCACTACAAGTCCCAGACACACCACACACACACAGCACTACAAGTCCCAGGCACACCACACACAGCACTGCAAGTCCCAGACACACCTCACACAGCACTACAAGTCCCAGACACACCACACACACAGCACTACAAGCCCCAGACACACCACACACACAGCACTACAAGTCCCAGATACACCTCACACAGCACTACAAGTCCCAGACACACCACACACACAGCACTACAAGCCCCAGACACACCACACACAGCACTACAAGTACCAGACACACAACACACACAACACTACAAGTACCAGACACACCACACACAGCACTACATGTCCCAGACACACCACACACAGCACTACATGTCCCAGACACACCACACACACACAGCACTACAAGTCCCAGACACACCACAAACAGCACTACAAGTCCCAGACACACCACACACAGCACTACAAGTCCCAGACACACCACACAAACAGCACTACAAGTCCCAGACACACCACACACACAGCACTACAAGCCCCAGACACACCACACACAGCACTACAAGTCTTAGACACACCACACACACAGCACTACAAGTCCCAGGCACACCACACACAGCACTACAAGTCCCAGACACACCACACACACAGCACTACAAGTCCCAGACACACCACACACAGCACTACAAGTCCCAGACACATCAAACACACAGCACTACAAGTCCCAGAGACATCAAACACACAGCACTACAAGTCCCAGACACACCACACACAGCACTACAAGCCCCAGACACACCACACACAGCACTACAAGTCCCAGACACACCACACACAGCACTACAAGTCCCAGACACACCACACACAGCACTGCAAGACCCAGACACACCACACACACAGCACTACAAGTCCCAGACACACCACACACAGCACTACAAGTCCCAGACACAGCACACACACAGCACTACAAGTCCCAGACACACCACACACAGCACTATAAGTCCCAGACACACCACACACAGCACTACATGTCCCAGACACACCACACACACACAGCACTATAAGTCCCAGACACACCACACACAGCACTACAAGTTCCAGACAAACCACACACACACATACAGCACTACAAGTCCCAGTCCAGACAAAGCACAGCACTATAAGTCCCAGACACACCACACACAGCACTACAAGTCCCAGACACACCACACACAGCACTACAAATCCCAGACACACCACACACACAGCACTACAAGTCCCAGACACACCACACACAGCACTATAAGTCCCAGACACACCACACACAGCACTACATGTCCCAGACACACCACACACACACAGCACTACAAGTCCCAGACACACCACACACAGCACTACAAATCCCAGACACACCACACACAGCACTACAAGTCCCAGACACACCACACACAGCACTACAAATCCCAGACACACCACACACAGCACTACAAGTCCCAGACACACCACAAACACAGCACTACAAGTCTTAGACACACCACACACAGCACTACAAGTCCCAGACACACCACACACACAGCACTACATATCCCAGACACACCACACACAGCACTACAAGTCCCAGACACACCACACACACAGCACTACATATCCCAGACACACCACAGACACAGTACTACAAGTCCCAGACACACCACACACAGCACTACATGTCCCAGACACACCACACACACACAGCACTACAAGTCCCAGACACACCACACACAGCACTACAAATCCCAGACGCACCACACACAGCACTACAAGTCCCAGACACACCACACACACAGCACTACAAGTCTTAGGGAGCTGGGAAAAAAGGGCGCAGGCCGCTAGTGGACAAAAAGGGCGCCGCCATTCACTCCCATAATAAATAGCGTTTAATGGGCGCCGAGTAGGAAAAAAGGGCGCCGGAGCTAAATAAAGTTTACAAACGGCGCCAGGAGCTAAATAAAGTTTACAAACGGCGACCGGAGATGTTTAATGATTTATAACTGAACTTGTGGTGATTTACGTTTATAAAATGCACCCGTGCCGAATAACGTTTATGAAAATTCTAAACATTTATCTTATTTAAATAATTAAAACATTATTTAAAGTTTTATCCCTTACTGTTTGTAAAACATTATTATTCACAAAATAAAGCGATCAGTACGTAACGTAAATTGCAAAATATTTTTTGCATGCACAATTAGTAAAACATTATTATCCACATAATAAAGGGGGTCTTAGGTTTAGGCACCAACAGGGGGGTCTTAGGTTTAGGCACCAATAGGGGGGTCTAGGGGTTAGGGGTAGGTACAGGGAGGGGTACTTAGGCAACAACAGGGGGGGGTCTTAGGTTTAGGCACCAACAGGGGGGTCTTAGGTTTAGGCACCAATAGGGGGGTCTTAGGTTTAGGCACCAACAGGGGGGTCTTAGGTTTAGGCACCAACAGGGGGGTCTTAGGTTTAGGCACCAACAGGGGGGTCTAGGGGTTAGGGGTAGGTACAGGGAGGGTTACTTAGGCACCAACAGGGGGGGTCTTAGGTTTAGGCACCAACAGGGGGGTCTTAGGTTTAGGCACCAACAGGGGGGTCTTAGGTTTAGGCACCAACAGGGGGGTCTTAGGTTTAGGCACCAACAGGGGGGTCTTAGGTTTAGGCACCAACAGGGGGGTCTTAGGTTTAGGCACCAACAGGGGAGTCTAGGGGTTAGGGATAGGTACAGGGAGGGTTCTGTGTAAGAGTAGGCATAGTTTTAGTAAAATTTTAGTAATAATTACTAATGTATTACAACACTTATTACGAACGTAGTTATATTTATATCATCTTATAAACAATATTTTCAGATTTTATTATAAGAACAAACCATAAATGAAGGTTATTCACAATAATATACAATTATAACAATTAAACATATATTATTGTTTTTTTTATAAACGTAATTATAAGTTTAACTTTTGAAACAGGGAAGATTAACGTTTTCACAATTTCCGATTTCATAAACATTATTTAATGATTTATAATTTTGTTAAACATTATTTGTAAACGAAATATAGCACACTATTTTTATAAACCCTATTAATGATTAATTATTATTTAGAGTTTACACCCCGCGCCCTTTTTGTCCAGGCGCCCTTTTTGTACGTACGCAAGTCTTAGACACACCACACACAGCACTACAAGCCCCAGACACACCACACACACAGCACTACAAGTCCCAGGCACACCACACAAAGCACTACAAGCCCCAGACACATCACGCACAGCACTACAAGTTCCAGACACACCACACACAGCACTATACGCCCCAGACACACCACACAAACACAGCACTACAAGTCTCAGACACACCACACACACAGCACTACAAGTCCCAGACACACCACACACAGACAGCAATACAAGCCCCAGACACACCACACACACTGCACTACAAGCCCCAGACACAGCACACACAGCACTACAAGTCCCAGATACACCACACACAGCACTACAAGTCCCAGACACATCACACACAGCACTACAAGTCCCAGACACACCACACACAGCACTACAAGTCCCAGACACACCACACACAGCACTACAAGTCCCAGACACACCACACACACAGCACTACAAGTCCCAGACACACCACACACAGCACTACAAGTCCCAGACACATCACACACACAGCGCTACAAGCCCCAGACACACCAGACACACACAGCACTACAAGCCCCAGACACATCACACACACAGCACTACAAGTCCCAGATACACCACACACAGCACTAAAAGTCCCAGACACACCACACACACAGCACTACAAGTCCCAGACACATCACACACACAGCACTACAAGCCCCAGACACACCACACACACAGCACTACAAGTCCTGACACATCACACACAGCACTACAAGTCCCAGACACACCACACACACAGCACTACAAGTCCCAGACACACCACACACACAGCACTACAAGTCCCAGACACACCACACACAGCACTACAAGCCCCAGACACACCACACACACAGCACTACAAGTCCCAGATACATCAAACACAGCACTACAAGTCCCAGACACACCACACACACAGCACTACAAGTCCCAAACACACCACACACACAGCACTACAAGTCCCAGACACACCACACACAGCACTACAAGTCCCAGACACACCACGCACACAGCACTACAAGTCCCAGACACACCACACACACAGCACTACAAGCCCCAGACACACCACACACACAGCACTACAAGTCCCAGATACACCTCACACAGCACTACAAGTCCCAGACACACCACACACACAGCACTACAAGTCCCAGACACATCACACACACAGCACTACAAGCCCCAGACACACCACACACACAGCACTACAAGTCCTGACACATCACACACAGCACTACAAGTCCCAGACACACCACACACACAGCACTACAAGTCCCAGACACACCACACACACAGCACTACAAGTCCCAGACACACCACACACAGCACTACAAGCCCCAGACACACCACACACACAGCACTACAAGTCCCAGATACATCAAACACAGCACTACAAGTCCCAGACACACCACACACACAGCACTACAAGTCCCAAACACACCACACACACAGCACTACAAGTCCCAGACACACCACACACAGCACTACAAGTCCCAGACACACCACGCACACAGCACTACAAGTCCCAGACACACCACACACACAGCACTACAAGCCCCAGACACACCACACACACAGCACTACAAGCCCCAGACACACCACACACACAGCACTACAAGTCCCAGACACAGCACACACACAGCACTACAAATCACAGACACACCCCACACACAGCACTACAAGTCCCAGACACACCACACACAGCACTACAAGCCCCAGACACACCACACACACAGCACTACAAGTCCCAGACACACCACACACACAGCACTACAAGTCCCAGACACACCACACACACAGCACTACAAGTCCCAGACACATCAAACACAGCACTACATGTCACAGACACACCACACACACAGCACTACAAATCACAGACACACCCCACACACAGCACTACAAGCCCCAGACACGCCACACACAGCACTACATGTCCCAGACACACCACACACACAGCACTACATGTCCCAGACACACCACACACACAGCACTACAAGCCCCAGACACACCACACAAACACAACACTACAAGTCCCAGACACACCACACACACAGCACTTCAAGCCCCAGACACACCACACAAACACATCACTACAAGTCCCAGACACACCACACACACAGCACTACAAGTCCCAGATACACTACACACAGCACTACAAGTCCCAGACACACCACATACATGTCCCAGACACACCACACACGCAGCACTACAAGTCCCAGATACACCACACACAGCACTAAAAGTCCCAGACACACCACACACACAGCACTACAAGTCCCAGACACATCACACACACAGCACTACAAGCCCCAGACACACCACACACACAGCACTACAAGTCCTGACACATCACACACAGCACTACAAGTCCCAGACACACCACACACACAGCACTACAAGTCCCAGACACACCACACACACAGCACTACAAGTCCCAGACACACCACACACAGCACTACAAGCCCCAGACACACCACACACACAGCACAACAACTCCCAGACACATCACACACACAGCACTACAAGTCCCAGACACACCACACACACAGCACTACAAGTCCCAAACACACCACACACAGCACTACAAGCCCCAGACACACCACACACACAGCACTACAAGTCCCAGATACATCAAACACAGCACTACAAGTCCCAGACACACCACACACACAGCACTACAAGTCCCAAACACACCACACACACAGCACTACAAGTCCCAGACACACCACACACAGCACTACAAGCCCCAGACACACCACACACAGCACTACAAGTCCCAGACACACCACACACAGCACTACAAGTCCCAAACACACCACACACACAGCACTACAAGTCCCAGACACACCACACACACAGCACTACAAGTCCCAAACACACCACACACACAGCACTACAAGTCCCAGACACACCACACACAGCACTACAAGCCCCAGACACACCACACACAGCACTACAAGCCCCAGACACACCACACACACAGCACTACAAGTCCCAGACACACCACACACACAGCACTACAAGTCCCAGACACAGCACACACACAGCACTACAAATCACAGACACACCCCACACACAGCACTACAAGTCCCAGACACACCACACACAGCACTACAAGCCCCAGACACACCACACACACAGCACTACAAGTCCCAGACACACCACACACACAGCACTACAAGTCCCAGACACACCACACACACAGCACTACAAGTCCCAGACACACCACATGCAGCACTACAAGCCCCAGACACACCACACACACAGCACTACAAGTCCCAGACACAGCACACACACAGCACTACAAATCACAGACACACCCCACACACAGCACTACAAGTCCCAGACACACCACACACAGCACTACAAGTCCCAGACACACCACACACACAGCACTACAAGTCCCAGACACACCACACACAGCACTACAAGTCCCAGACACATCAAACACAGCACTACATGTCACAGACACACCACACACACAGCACTACAAATCACAGACACACCCCACACACAGCACTACAAGCCCCAGACACACCACACACACAGCACTACAAATCACAGACACACCACTCACACAGCACTAAAAGTCCCAGACACACCACACACACACACAGCACTACAAGCCCCAGACACACCACACACACACAGCACTACATGTCCCAGACACACCACACACACAGCACTACATGTCCCAGACACACCACACACACAGCACTACAAGCCCCAGACACACCACACAAACACAACACTACAAGTCCCAGACACACCACACACACAGCACTTCAAGCCCCAGACACACCACACAAACACATCACTACAAGTCCCAGACACACCACACACACAGCACTACAAGTCCCAGATACACTACACACAGCACTACAAGTCCCAGACACACCACATACATGTCCCAGACACACCACACACGCAGCACTACAAGTCCCAGACACACCACACACTCAACACTACAAGTCCCAGACACATCACACACACACACAGCACTACAAGTCCCAGACACACCACACATGCAGCACTACAACTTTTTGAGATGAGAAAAAGGGACACTTAAAGGGGAACTGAAGTAAGAGGGTATACGGAGGCTGCCATATTTATTTCCTTTTAATCAATACCAGTTGCCTGGCAGCCCTGCTGGTCTATTTCTCTGCAGTAGTATCTGAATAACACCAGAAACAAGCATGCAGCTAATCTTGTCAGATCTGACTTTAAAGTCTAAAACACATGATCTGCTGCATGCTTGTTCAGGAGCTATGGCTAATAGTACTAGAGGCAGAGGATCAGCAGGGCTGCCAGGCAACTGGTGTTGCTTAAAAGGAAATAAATATGGCAGCCTCCATATACCTCTCTCTTCAGTTCCCCTTTAAGCCACGCCCGTGCCACACCTGTGGACACACCCCCATTATGCCCCAAGCCACGCATACCATAAAGTTTTCATAAGAAAAATATGTTGTTTTATAATTCAAACCACACTGGTCCTTTCTATCCTGGTTCATTTTCCTTCATAGTAACATTTTAAAATTAGTAATATATCAATTTAAAAGATGGGAATAACGTTTAGAGTCAATCAAACACAGTTTTAGTATAGAAATACAGGATCTTCTCAAAAAAATTAGCATATTGTGATAAAGTTCATTATTTTCTGTAATGTACTGATAAACATTAGACTTTCATATATTTTAGATTCAAATACACACAACTGAAGTAGTTCAAGCCTTTTATTGTTTTAATATGGATGATTTTAGCATACAGCTCATGAAAACCCAAAATTCCTATCTCAAAAAATTAGCATATTTCATCCGACCAATAGAAGATAAGCGTTTTTAAAACAAAAAAAGTCAACCTTCAAATAATTATGTTCAGTTATGCACTCAATACTTGGTTGGGAATCCTTTTGCAGAAATGACTGCTTCAATGCGGCGTGGCATGGAGGCAATCAGCCTGTGGCACTGCTCAGGTGTTATGGAGGCCCAGGATGCTTTGATAGCGGCCTTAAGCTCATCCAGAGTGTTAGGTCTTGCATCTCTCAACTTTCTCTTCACAATATCCCACAGATTATCTATGGGGTTCAGGTCAGGAGAGTTGGCAGGCCAATTGAGCACAGTAATACCATGGTCAGTAAACCATTTACCAGTGGTTTTGGCACTGTGAGCAGGTGCCAGGTCGTGCTGAAAAATGAAATCTTCATCTCCATAAAGCTTTTCAGCAGATGGAAGCATGAAGTGCTCCAAAATCTCCTGATAGCTAGCTGCATTGACCCTGCCCTTGATAAAACACAGTGGCCAACACCAGCAGCTGACATGGCACCCCAGACTGGTAACAGTAAATTCGGGCGCCTGATTCAAGTGGACAAATCGGGCGCCGCCATTCACTCCCATAATAAATATCGTTTAATGGGCGCCCGACAGGAAAAAAGGGCGGCGGAGAAAAATAACGTTTTATAAGCGGCGCCCGGAGACTTTTACTGTTTTATAACTGCTTCTCATGATTACACATTATTTTATGATTTATAATTTTTTAAACATTATTTTTAAACGAAAAACAGCACAATATTTTTTTCACACGTTATTAATGCTTATCACAGGGGGGTCTTAGGTTTAGGCACCACCAGGGGGGTCTTAGGTTTAGGCACCACCAGGGGGGTCTTAGGTTTAGGCACCACCAGGGGGGTCTTAGGTTTAGGCACCAACAGGGGGGTCTTAGGTTTAGGCATCAACAGGAGGGTCTTAGGTTTAGGCACCAACAGGGGGGTCTTAGGTTTAGGCACCAACAGGGGGGTCTTAGGTTTAGGCACCAACAGGGGGGTCTAGGGGTTAGGGGTAGGTACAGGGAGGGTTACTTACTATTTTTTTTTAAACGTTATTATACGTTTCACTTTTTAAACGGAAGATTAACGTTTTCACAATTGCCAATTTCATGCACATTATTTAATGATTTATAACTTTATAAAACATTATTTTTAAACGAAATATAGTACATTATATTTTTAAACGTTATCCATGTTTATCGTTTAAAACCCTGCGCCCTTTTTTCCCAGCGCCCCTTTTTAACGTACGCCCCCAGACTATCACTGACTGTGGGTGCTTGACACTGGACTTCAGGCATTTTGGCATTTCCCTCTCCCCAGTCTTCCTCCAGACTCTGGCACCTTGATTTCCGAATGACATGCAAAAGTTGCTTTCGTCCGAAAAAAGTACTTTGGACCACTGAGCAACAGTCCAGTGCTGCTTCTCTGTAGCCCAGGTCAGGCGCTTCTGCCGCTGTTTCTGGTTCAAAAGTGGGTTCATGCTTCCAGCTGCTGAAAAGCTTTATGGAGATGAAGATTTCATATTTCAGCATGACCTGGCACCTGCCCACAGTGCCCAAACCACTGGTAAATGGCTTACTGACCATGGTATTACTGTGCTCAATTGGCCTGCCAACTCCCCTGACCTGAACCCCATAGAGAATCTGTGGGATATTCTGAAGAGAAAGTTGAGAGACGCAAGACCCAACACTCTGGATGAGCTTAAGGCCGCTATCGAAACATCCTGGGCCTCCATAACACCTGAGCAGTGCCACAGGCTGATTGCCTCCATGCCATGCCGAATTGAAGCAGTCATTTCTGCAAAAGGATTCCCGACCAAGTATTGAGTGCATAACTGAACATAATTATTTGAAGGTTGACTTTTTTTGTTTTAAAAACACTTTTCTTTTATTGGTCAGATGAAATATGCTAATTTTTTGAGATAGGAAATTTGGGTTTTCATGAGCTGGATGCCAAAATCATCAATATTAAAACAATAAAAGGCTTGAACTACTTCAGTTGTGTGTATTTGAATCTAAAACATATGAAAGTCTAATGTTTATCAGTACATTACAGAAAAAAATGAACTTTATCACAATATGCTAATTTTTTGAGAAGATCCTGTATAAATATTTATATAAAAAGAGGGACAAAGTCCTGAAAGAGGGACAAATGGGGGCGAAAGAGGGACAGAGGGACAGGGCTCTCAAAAAGGGACTGTCCCTCCGACAGAGGGACAGTTGGGAGCTATGCTACAAGTCCCAGACACACCACACACACAGCACTACAAGTCCCAGACACACCACAAACACAGCACTACAAGTCCCAGACACACCGCACACACACAGCACTTCAAGTCCCAGACACACCACACACAGCAATACAAGTCCCAGACTCACCACACACACACAGCACTTCAAGTCCCAGACACACCACACACACAACACTACAAGTCCCAGACACACCACACACAGCACTACAAGTCCCAGACACACCGCACACACACAGCACTTCAAGTCCCAGACACACCACACACAGCAATACAAGTCCCAGACACACCACACACACACAGCACTTCAAGTCCCAGACACACCACACACACAACACTACAAGTCCCAGACACACCACACACAGCACTACAAGTCCCAGACACACCACACACAGCACTACAAGTCCCAGACACACCACACACAGCACTACAAGACCCAGACACACCACACACACAACACTACAAGTCCCAGACACACCACACACACAGCACTACAAGTCCCAGACACACCACACACACAGCACTACAAGTCCCAGATACACCACACACACAGCACTGCAAGTCCCAGACACACCACACACACAGCACTACAAGTCCCAGACACACCACACACAGCACTACAAGACCCAGACACACCACACACACAGCACTTCAAGTCCCAGACACACCACACACAGCACTACAAGTCCCAGACACACCACACACAGCACTACAAGACCCAGACACACCACACACAGCACTACAAGCCCCAGACATACCACACACAGCACTTCAAGTCCCAGACACACCACACACACAGCACTACAAGTCCCAGACACACCACACACAGCAATACAAGTCCCAGACACACCATACAAACACAGCACTACAAGTCCCTGACATACCACACACACAGCACTACAAGCCCCAGACACACCACACACAGCACTACAAGTCCCAGACACACCACACACAGCACTACAAGTCCCAGACACACCACACACAGCACTACAAGCCCCAGACACATCACACACACAGCACTACAAGTCCCAGACACACCACACACACAGCACTACAAGTCCCAGACACACCACACACACAGCACTACAAGTCCTAGACACACCACACACACAGCACTACAAGTCCCAGACACACCACACACAGCACTACAAGTCCCAGACACACCACACACAGCACTACAAGTTCCAGACACACCACACACAGCACTACAAGTCCCAGACACACCACACACAGCACTGCAAGACCCAGACACACCACACACACAGCCAGTGGCGTAGCTAAGGAGCTGTGGGCCCCGATGCAAGTTTTACAATGGGGCCCCCCAAGCACTCTATACATAACAATTGATACGGCGCACCAAAACCTGCCAATGGCAACTACAGTGTCAGAGGTGCAAGAAGGGGATGAAGAACAGTTTGTTAATGATTACTACTATTCAAAGGATCTATAGAAGTGATTATTATGAGCACAGGACCAATAGAGAGCTAATACTGTAGTTGAGGGAGAGCCCTTCGGGGCCCCTATGGCCCAAGGGCCCCGATGCGGTCGCTACCTCTGCACCCCCTATTGCTACGCCCCTGCACACAGCACTACAAGTTCCAGACACACCACACACAGCACTACAAGCCCCAGACACACCACACACACAGCACTACAAGTCCCAGACACATCACACACAGCACTACAAGTCCCAGATACACCACACACAGCACACAGCACTACAAGTCCCAGACACACCACATACATGTCCCAGACACACCACACACACAGCACTACAAGTCCCAGACACACCACACACACACACAGCACTACAAGTCCCAGACCCACCACACACACAGCACTACAAGCCCCAGACACACCACACAAACACAACACTACAAGTCCCAGACACACCACACACACACAGCACTACAAGTCCCAGACACACCACACACAGCACTACAAGTCCCAGACAAACCACACACAGCACTACATGTCCCAGACACACCACACACAGCAATACAAGTCCCAGACACACAACACAAACACAGCACTACAAGTCCCAGACATACCACACACACAGCACTACAAGCCCCAGACACACCACACACAGCACTACAAGTCCCAGACACACCACACACACACATCACTACAAGTCCCAGACCCACCACAGACACAGCACTACAAGCCCCAGACACACCACACAAACACAACACTACAAGTCCCAGACACACCACACACACACAGCACTACAAGTCCCAGACACACCACACACAGCACTACAAGTCCCAGACAAACCACACACAGCACTACATGTCCCAGACACACCACACACAGCAATACAAGTCCCAGACACACAACACAAACACAGCACTACAAGTCCCAGACATACCACACACACAGCACTACAAGCCCCAGACACACCACACACAGCACTACAAGTCCCAGACACACAACACAAACATAGCACTACAAGTCCCAGACATACCACACACACAGCACTACAAGCCCCAGACACACCACACACAGCACTACAAGTCCCAGACACACCACACACACACAGCACCTCAAGTCCCAGACACACCACACACACACAGCACTACAAGTCCCAGACACACCACACACACAACACTACAAGTCCCAGACACACCACACACAGCACTACAAGTCCCAGACACACCGCACACACACAGCACTTCAAGTCCCAGACACACCACACACAGCAATACAAGTCCCAGACATACCACACACAGCACTTCAAGTCCCAGACACACCACACACACAGCACTACAAGTCCCAGACACACCACACACAGCAATACAAGTCCCAGACACACCATACAAACACAGCACTACAAGTCCCTGACATACCACACACACAGCACTACAAGCCCCAGACACACCACACACAGCACTACAAGTCCCAGACACACCACACACAGCACTACAAGTCCCAGACACACCACACACAGCACTACAAGCCCCAGACACATCACACACACAGCACTACAAGTCCCAGACACACCACACACACAGCACTACAAGTCCCAGACACACCACACACACAGCACTACAAGTCCTAGACACACCACACACACAGCACTACAAGTCCCAGACACACCACACACAGCACTACAAGTCCCAGACACACCACACACAGCACTACAAGTTCCAGACACACCACACACAGCACTACAAGTCCCAGACACACCACACACAGCACTGCAAGACCCAGACACACCACACACACAGCCAGTGGCGTAGCTAAGGAGCTGTGGGCCCCGATGCAAGTTTTACAATGGGGCCCCCCAAGCACTCTATACATAACAATTGATACGGCGCACCAAAACCTGCCAATGGCAACTACAGTGTCAGAGGTGCAAGAAGGGGATGAAGAACAGTTTGTTAATGATTACTACTATTCAAAGGATCTATAGAAGTGATTATTATGAGCACAGGACCAATAGAGAGCTAATACTGTAGTTGAGGGAGAGCCCTTCGGGGCCCCTATGGCCCAAGGGCCCCGATGCGGTCGCTACCTCTGCACCCCCTATTGCTACGCCCCTGCACACAGCACTACAAGTTCCAGACACACCACACACAGCACTACAAGCCCCAGACACACCACACACACAGCACTACAAGTCCCAGACACATCACACACAGCACTACAAGTCCCAGATACACCACACACAGCACACAGCACTACAAGTCCCAGACACACCACATACATGTCCCAGACACACCACACACACAGCACTACAAGTCCCAGACACACCACATACATGTCCCAGACACACCACACACACAGCACTACAAGTCCCAGACACACCACACACACACACAGCACTACAAGTCCCAGACCCACCACACACACAGCACTACAAGCCCCAGACACACCACACAAACACAACACTACAAGTCCCAGACACACCACACACACACAGCACTACAAGTCCCAGACACACCACACACAGCACTACAAGTCCCAGACAAACCACACACAGCACTACATGTCCCAGACACACCACACACAGCAATACAAGTCCCAGACACACAACACAAACACAGCACTACAAGTCCCAGACATACCACACACACAGCACTACAAGCCCCAGACACACCACACACAGCACTACAAGTCCCAGACACACCACACACACACATCACTACAAGTCCCAGACCCACCACAGACACAGCACTACAAGCCCCAGACACACCACACAAACACAACACTACAAGTCCCAGACACACCACACACACACAGCACTACAAGTCCCAGACACACCACACACAGCACTACAAGTCCCAGACAAACCACACACAGCACTACATGTCCCAGACACACCACACACAGCAATACAAGTCCCAGACACACAACACAAACACAGCACTACAAGTCCCAGACATACCACACACACAGCACTACAAGCCCCAGACACACCACACACAGCACTACAAGTCCCAGACACACAACACAAACATAGCACTACAAGTCCCAGACATACCACACACACAGCACTACAAGCCCCAGACACACCACACACAGCACTACAAGTCCCAGACACACCACACACACACAGCACCTCAAGTCCCAGACACACCACACACACACAGCACTACAAGTCCCAGACACACCACACACACAACACTACAAGTCCCAGACACACCACACACAGCACTACAAGTCCCAGACACACCGCACACACACAGCACTTCAAGTCCCAGACACACCACACACAGCAATACAAGTCCCAGACACACCACACACACACAGCACTTCAAGTCCCAGACACACCACACACACAACACTACAAGTCCCAGACACACCACATACAGCACTACAAGTCCCAGACACACCGCACACACACAGCACTTCAAGTCCCAGACACACCACACACACAGCACTACAAGTCCCAGACACACCACACACAGCAATACAAGTCCCAGACACACCATACAAACACAGCACTACAAGTCCCTGACATACCACACACACAGCACTACAAGCCCCAGACACACCACACACACAGCACTACAAGTCCCAGACACACCACACACAGCACTACAAGTCCCAGACACACCACACACAGCACTACAAGTCCCAGACACACCACACACACAGCACTACAAGTCCCAGACACACCACACACAGCACTACAAGTCCCAGACACACCACACACAGCACTACAAGTTCCAGACACACCACACACAGCACTACAAGTCCCAGACACACCACACACACAGCACTACAAGTCCCAGACACACCACACACACAGCACTACAAGTCCCAGACACACCACACACACACAGCACTACAAGTCCCAGACACACCACACACAGCACTACAAGACCCAGACACACCACACACACACAGCACTACAAGTCCCAGACACACCACACACACAGCACTACAAGTCCCAGACACACCACACACACACAGCACTACAAGTCCCAGACACACCACACACACAGCACTACAAGTCCCAGACACACCACACACACAGCACTACAAGTCCCAGACACACCACACACACACAGCACTACAAGTCCCAGACACACCACACACAGCACTACAAGACCCAGACACACCACACACACACAGCACTACAAGTCCCAGACACACCACACACACAGCACTACAAGTCCCAGACACACCACACACACACAGCACTACAAGTCCCAGACACACCACACACACAGCACTACAAGTCCCAGACACACCACACACACACAGCACTACAAGTCCCAGACACACCACACACAGCACTGCAAGACCCAGACACACCACACACACAGCACTACAAGTTCCAGACACACCACACACAGCACTACAAGCCCCAGACACACCACACACCACACACAGCACTACAAGTCCCAGACACACCACATACATGTCCCAGACACACCACACACACAGCACTACAAGTCCCAGACACACCACACACACACACAGCACTACAAGTCCCAGACACACCACACACACACATCACTACAAGTCCCAGACCCACCACACACACAGCACTACAAGCTCCAGACACACCACACAAACACAACACTACAAGTCCCAGACACACCACACACACACAGCACTACAAGTCCCAGACACACCACACACAGCACTACATGTCCCAGACACACCACACACAGCAATACAAGTCCCAGACACACAACACAAACACAGCACTACAAGTCCCAGACATACCACACACACAGCACTACAAGCCCCAGACACACCACACACAGCACTACAAGTCCCAGACACACCACACAAACACAGCACTACAAGTCCCAGACACACCACACACACACAGCACTACAAGTCCCAGACACACCACACACACACAGCACCTCAAGTCCCAGACACACCACACACAGCACTACAATTACCAGACACACCATACACAGCACTACAAGTCCCAGACACACCACACACAGCACTACAAGTCCCAAACACACCACACACAGCACTACAAGTCCCAGACACACCACACACAGCACTACAAGCCCCAGACACACCACACACAGCACTACAAGTCCCAGACACACCACACACACACAGCACTACAAGTCCCAGACACACCACACACAGCACTACATGTCCCAGACACACCACACACACAGCACTACAAGTCCCAGACACACCACACACACAGCACTACAAGCCCCAGACACACCACACATCACACAGCACTACAAGTCCCAGACACACCACACACACAGCACTACAAGCCCCAGACACACCACACACACACAGCACTACAAGTCCCAGACAGACCACACACACAGCACTACAAGTTCCAGACACACCACACACACAGCACTACAAGTTCCAGACACACCACACACACAGCACTACAAGTCCCAGACACACCACACACACACAGCACTATAAGTCCCAGACACACCACACACAGCACTACAAGTTCCAGACAAACCACACACACACATACAGCACTACAAGTCCCAGACAGGCATGGTCGGAATAGCCGATTTCCGTTTCCGGCACAATTCCGCATTCCGACATATAGAAATTCCGTTACCGTTCCATTCCGAAGGTATACCGGGTCAGTTCCGCGGAATTCCGATTTACACGGAATTCCGTCGGAAGTAATACCATGGTCAGTAAACCATTTACCAGTGGTTTGGGCACTGTGGGCAGGTGCCAGGTCGTGCTGAAAAATGAAATCTTCATCTCCATAAAGCTTTTCAGCAGATGGAAGCATGAAGTGCTCCAAAATCTCCTGATAGCTAGCTGCATTGACCCTGCCCTTGATAAAACACAGTGGCCAACACCAGCAGCTGACATGGCACCCCAGACTGGTAACAGTAAATTCGGGCGCCTGAGGCAAGTGGACAAATCGGGCGCCGCCATTCACTCCCATAATAAATATCGTTTAATGGGCGCCCGACAGGAAAAAAGGGCGGCGGAGAAAAATAACGTTTTATAAGCGGCGCCCGGAGACTTTTACTGTTTTATAACTGCTTCTCATGATTACACATTATTTTATGATTTATAATTTTTTAAACATTATTTTTAAACGAAAAACAGCACAATATTTTTTTCACACGTTATTAATGCTTATCACAGGGGGGTCTTAGGTTTAGGCACCACCAGGGGGGTCTTAGGTTTAGGCACCACCAGGGGGGTCTTAGGTTTAGGCACCACCAGGGGGGTCTTAGGTTTAGGCACCAACAGGGGGGTCTTAGGTTTAGGCATCAACAGGAGGGTCTTAGGTTTAGGCACCAACAGGGGGGTCTTAGGTTTAGGCACCAACAGGGGGGTCTTAGGTTTAGGCACCAACAGGGGGGTCTAGGGGTTAGGGGTAGGTACAGGGAGGGTTACTTACTATTTTTTTTTAAACGTTATTATACGTTTCACTTTTTAAACGGAAGATTAACGTTTTCACAATTGCCAATTTCATGCACATTATTTAATGATTTATAACTTTATAAAACATTATTTTTAAACGAAATATAGTACATTATATTTTTAAACGTTATCCATGTTTATCGTTTAAAACCCTGCGCCCTTTTTTCCCAGCGCCCCTTTTTAACGTGCGCCCCCAGACTATCACTGACTGTGGGTGCTTGACACTGGACTTCAGGCATTTTGGCATTTCCCTCTCCCCAGTCTTCCTCCAGACTCTGGCACCTTGATTTCCGAATGACATGCAAAAGTTGCTTTCGTCCGAAAAAAGTACTTTGGACCACTGAGCAACAGTCCAGTGCTGCTTCTCTGTAGCCCAGGTCAGGCGCTTCTGCCGCTGTTTCTGGTTCAAAAGTGGGTTCATGCTTCCAGCTGCTGAAAAGCTTTATGGAGATGAAGATTTCATATTTCAGCATGACCTGGCACCTGCCCACAGTGCCCAAACCACTGGTAAATGGCTTACTGACCATGGTATTACTGTGCTCAATTGGCCTGCCAACTCCCCTGACCTGAACCCCATAGAGAATCTGTGGGATATTCTGAAGAGAAAGTTGAGAGACGCAAGACCCAACACTCTGGATGAGCTTAAGGCCGCTATCGAAACATCCTGGGCCTCCATAACACCTGAGCAGTGCCACAGGCTGATTGCCTCCATGCCATGCCGAATTGAAGCAGTCATTTCTGCAAAAGGATTCCCGACCAAGTATTGAGTGCATAACTGAACATAATTATTTGAAGGTTGACTTTTTTTGTTTTAAAAACACTTTTCTTTTATTGGTCAGATGAAATATGCTAATTTTTTGAGATAGGAAATTTGGGTTTTCATGAGCTGGATGCCAAAATCATCAATATTAAAACAATAAAAGGCTTGAACTACTTCAGTTGTGTGTATTTGAATCTAAAACATATGAAAGTCTAATGTTTATCAGTACATTACAGAAAAAAATGAACTTTATCACAATATGCTAATTTTTTGAGAAGATCCTGTATAAATATTTATATAAAAAGAGGGACAAAGTCCTGAAAGAGGGACAAATGGGGGCGAAAGAGGGACAGAGGGACAGGGCTCTCAAAAAGGGACTGTCCCTCCGACAGAGGGACAGTTGGGAGCTATGCTACAAGTCCCAGACACACCACACACACAGCACTACAAGTCCCAGACACACCACAAACACAGCACTACAAGTCCCAGACACACCGCACACACACAGCACTTCAAGTCCCAGACACACCACACACAGCAATACAAGTCCCAGACTCACCACACACACACAGCACTTCAAGTCCCAGACACACCACACACACAACACTACAAGTCCCAGACACACCACACACAGCACTACAAGTCCCAGACACACCGCACACACACAGCACTTCAAGTCCCAGACACACCACACACAGCAATACAAGTCCCAGACTCACCACACACACACAGCACTTCAAGTCCCAGACACACCACACACACAACACTACAAGTCCCAGACACACCACACACAGCACTACAAGTCCCAGACACACCGCACACACACAGCACTTCAAGTCCCAGACACACCACACACACAGCACTACAAGTCCCAGACACACCACACACAGCAATACAAGTCCCAGACACACCATACAAACACAGCACTACAAGTCCCTGACATACCACACACACAGCACTACAAGCCCCAGACACACCACACACAGCACTACAAGTCCCAGACACACCACACACAGCACTACAAGTCCCAGACACACCACACACAGCACTACAAGTCCCAGACACACCACACACAGCACTGCAAGACCCAGACACACCACACACACAGCACTACAAGTTCCAGACACACCACACACACAGCACTACAAGCCCCAGACACACCACACACCACACACAGCACTACAAGTCCCAGACACACCACATACATGTCCCAGACACACCACACACACAGCACTACAAGTCCCAGACACACCACACACACACACAGCACTACAAGTCCCAGACACACCACACACACACATCACTACAAGTCCCAGACCCACCACACACACAGCACTACAAGCCCCAGACACACCACACAAACACAACACTACAAGTCCCAGACACACCACACACACAGCACTACAAGTCCCAGACACACCACACACAGCACTACAAGTCCCGGACACACCACACACAGCACTACAAGTCCCAGACACACCACACACAGCAATACAAGTCCCAGACACACAACACAAACACAGCACTACAAGTCCCAGACATACCACACACACAGCACTACAAGCCCCAGACACACCACACACAGCACTACAAGTCCCAGACACACCACACAAACACAGCACTACAAGTCCCAGACACACCACACACACACAGCACTACAAGTCCCAGACACACCACACACACACACAGCACCTCAAGTCCCAGACACACCACACACAGCACTACAATTACCAGACACACCATACACAGCACTACAAGTCCCAGACACACCACACACAGCACTACAAGTCCCAGACACACCACACACAGCACTACAAGCCCCAGACACATCACACACACAGCACTACAAGACCCAGACACACCACACACACAGCACTACAAGTCCCAGACACACCACACACAGCACTACAAGTCCCAGACACACCACACACACAGCACTACAAGTCCCAGACACACCACACACAGCACTACAAGTCCCAGACACATCACACACACAGCACTACAAGTCCTAAACACACCACACACACAGCACTACAAGTCCCAGACACACCACACACAGCACTACAAGTCCCAGACACACCACACACACAGCATTACAAGTCCCAGACACACCACACACACAGCACTACAAGTCCCAGACACACCACACACACAGCACTACAAGCCCCAGACACACCACACAAACACAACACTACAAGTCCCAGACACACCACACACACAGCACTACAAGTCCCAGACACACCACACACAGCACTACAAGTCCCAGACAAACCACACACAGCACTACAAGTCCCAGACACACCACACACAGCAATACAAGTCCCAGACACACAACACAAACACAGCACTACAAGCCCCAGACACACCACACACAGCACTACAAGTCCCAGACACACCACACAAACACAGCACTACAAGTCCCAGACACACCACACACACACAGCACTACAAGTCCCAGACACACCACACACACACACAGCACCTCAAGTCCCAGACACACCACACACAGCACTACAATTACCAGACACACCATACACAGCACTACAAGTCCCAGACACACCACACACAGCACTACAAGTCCCAAACACACCACACACACAGCACTACAAGTCCCAGACACACCACACACAGCACTACAAGTCCCAGACACACCACACACAGCACTACAAGCCCCAGACACACCACACACAGCACTACAAGTCCCAGACACACCACACACACACAGCACTACAAGTCCCAGACACACCACACACAGCACTACATGTCCCAGACACACCACACACACAGCACTACAAGTCCCAGACACACCACACACACAGCACTACAAGCCCCAGACACACCACACATCACACAGCACTACAAGTCCCAGACACACCACACACACAGCACTACAAGCCCCAGACACACCACACACACACAGCACTACAAGTCCCAGACAGACCACACACACAGCACTACAAGTTCCAGACACACCACACACACAGCACTACAAGTCCCAGACACACCACACACACACACACAGCACTACAAGTCCCAGACACACCACACACACACAGCACTACAAGTCCCAGACACACCACACACAGCACTACAAGTCCCAGATACAACACACACACAGCACTACAAGTCCCAGACACACCACACACACAGCACTACAAGTCCCAGACACACCACACACACAGCACTACAAGTCCCAGACACACCACACACACACAGCACTACAAGTCCCAGACACACCACACACACACAGCACTACAAGTCCCAGACACACCACACACACAGCACTACATGGCCCAGATACACCACACACACAACACTACAAGTCCCAGACACACCACACACTGCACTACAAGTCCCAGACACACCACACACACAGCACTACAAGTCCCAGATACACCACACACACAGCATTACAAGTCCCAGACACACCACACACAGCACTACAAGCCCCAGACACACCACACACACAGCACTACAAGTCCCAGACACACCACACACACCACTACAAGCCCCAGACACACCACACACACAGCACTACAAGTTCCAGACACACCACACACACAGCACTACAAGTCCCAGACACACCACACACACACAGCACTACAAGTCCCAGACACACCACACACACACACACAGCACTACAAGTCCCAGACACACCACACACACAGCACTACATGGCCCAGACACACCACACACACAGCATTACAAGTCCCAGACACACCACACACAGCACTACAAGTCCCAGACACACCACACACACAGCACTACAAGTCCCAGACACACCACACACAGCACTACAAGTCTCAGACACCCCACACACACAGCACGACAAGTCCCAGACACACCACACACTGCACTACAAGTCCCAGACACACCACACACACAGCACTACAAGTCCCAGATACAACACACACACAGCACTACAAGTCCCAGACACATCACATAAACACACACATTGTGAAAATACATGCAAAAATAATATTTGCATTTTTGCTCATGTCTGATGATGTGTAAGTTGACTAAAGCATTGTCAGCATTACAATCAGCAGCACCACCTCTTCACTGGGATAAATGTGAAATGAGCCAGTGTGTGTAGCCAGAGTAGTTTTTCTCCAGCATAAGGTAAAATATTACATAAATTCAAAAAAAAACACACTTACAGACCACATTGCAGCCTTGGCTCAGGAGTTGTAAATTTGAGGATATCGTTTGTATTCATAGCTACATGAAACACACCGCCAATAATGATGTCTCCTTCCTCATAATATTCTTGTTGTTGCAGCATGATTGGAGTAAGTCTACAAGCTGTGCTCTGTATCTCTGCCCCTCCGCAGGAAGATGTGTGCAGGATGAGGAGGAAGACAATGACAATGAACACATAGAGGACAGTGTTCGGTGTTGAGCAGCCCATGTCCTGTACAGGACTGAGCCTTCTCAATGACAATGCTGGGGACCCATGGCAGTCCGGTGTCTGCTCACTACATCTACAAGCAGCTTTTATGTATTACTATTGGTTAATTTAGATGTTTAGCTGCATAATAACTTCATACTGATATTTCTGTGCTTCTAAAATGATTCAAACTGGAGTTATAGAAAATATTCACTTAACCACTTAAGTCTATCTGGATGGATATATCTGTCTAGATAGACTGTGCTGCTGCCACCACCACGCCAGGAGAGCTCCCGCCACCTTCCGATAGCTCTGAGATCAATAAATGGGAACATAGTTCCCATTCATCGATCTAAGTCCCCGGCAGAAAAAACGACGATCTCTTATCAGAGGCCGCTGTCTTTCTGCGCAAAAAAAAACAAAGTTTCCCGTCCTTCTAATGCTTCCTGGAAGTGAGAATTTTCGCTTCCAGGACTTTTTGACTGGGGGCCATCTTGCATCCAAATAGTAAAACTACATGCCCCCTAACCGTCCCGGATTGGTCGGGATTCTCCCGATTTGGGGGGGCTCTCCCGCTATCCCGGGAAGCCCCCTTAAGTCCCGGCCGGCTGGGGAGAGAAGACAGAAAAAAAATGATCAAGGAGCCAGCCGCGCTAATAAGGGATGTGGGAGTCTGCTTTATTCCTCCCTCCCTTCCTCTGAATGACCCCACCTGCTGTGAATGTGTCCCCCCCTGTAGGCAGTGTGTGCGCAGCGGAGCGGTAGGTCCTCTTACCGCAGAACCATGCACACCGGCAACTTGTCTCTACTTCCTGTGACATCATGGTAAACAGGAAGCAGGAGACTCCAGTTGCCGGTGCGCACGGTTCTGCGGTAAGAGGACCTACCGCTCCGCTGCGCACACACTGCCTACAGGGGGGGGGGGACACATTTACAGCAGGTGGGGGCATTTAGAGGAAGGGGGGGAGGAATAAAGCAGGCTCCCGCATCCCTCTCCCCAGGGCAATCTCATTCCATCTCCTCCCCACACAGGGGCACCTTCCTCCCCAACCAGCGACTCCCTCCTCCCCACCCACGGGCATTCTCCACCCTCCACTGATGACCCCCCTACCCACTAGCACCCTCCTCCCCACCCACTGGCACCCTCCTCCCCACCCACTGGCACCCTCTTCTTTGCTGACTGGCACCCTCCTCCTACCCACTGACACCATCCTCCTACCCACTGGCACCTTTCTCCCCCACCCAGTGTCACCCTCCTTTCCACCCACAGGTACCCTCCTCTCCACCCACTAGCACCCTCCTCCTACCCACTGACACCCTCCTCCTACCCAGTGTCACCCTCCTCCCTGCTCACTGGCACCCTCCTCTCTGCCCATTGACAACCTCCACTTTCCACTAACACCCTCCTCCTACCCACTGGCGCCTTCCTCCCCCACCCACTGGCACCCCCCTTTCCACCCAGTGTCACCCTCTCCCACCCACTGGCACCCTCCTCCGCAAACTCATTCCTCCCATTGTCACCCTCCTGCAAAAGCAGGGGTGTGGCTTAAGGCCGCACAGGGGGCGTGGCTTAAGTGTCCCTCTTTCACATCTTGAAATGTTGGGAGGTATGAAACTACACCCACATGCATTTTTTATTAAACAAACACATAATATTACATTTAAAATTAACTGTTTACCTCCCACACCAAATATTACCCAAACAAAGTTTTTAATTTAAAAAAATAAAAAAAATTACAATAATAAAAAAAAAGCCATAAATAGTTACCTAAGGGTCTGAACTTTTTGAATATGCATGACAAGAGAGTATATTACAATAATTTTTTTAAATTATAAGCTTGTAAATAGTGATGACACAAATTGAAAAAATGCACCTTTATTTCCAAATAAAATATCAGCACCATAAATTGTGATAGGGACATCATTTAAATGGTGTAATAACCGGGACAGATGGGTAAATACAATACATGGGTTTTAATTATGGTAGCATGTATTAATTTCAAACTATAATGGCCAAAATTGCAGAAATAATGAATTTTTTTCTATTTCTTTCTTAATCATCCTGCTAAAATGGATCCGCGATGAATTTTTACTCATTGCATAATTGTGTTCCTTACATATAGTTTATAGGGCATTCCTCAAACCAAATACTTTTTTTTTGTTTTAATACTCTAATTCCCTATAAACTAAATAAGCCTTGCCCACAGCTTCTCCAAAACGCCAAGGCACTCAGACCCATGTAGCAAGGGCTTATGGGAGCTCAGTCTGGGCAGGAGGAGGAGGAGGTTACTAGCCAGAGATTTCAGAGGCAGAGGGGAGGGGGGAGTGAATTTTTCACAGGCTGAGGGGTGGAGAGGCAGTTGCAGATTACCTGTGTAATGATGACAAACAGAACATGGCCACTCTCATTGTATCACAGGAATAAATCATCATAAACTATTGAAGCTGTATGCAGCCAGATTTGCTGTGTAAACTATCTAAACTTTAGATAAGATATATAGACAAGATACTTGTTATAGTTAGTTTTTCATCTCGGATCCACTTTAAAATTGATTTAGAATAAAATAATTCTTAGCAAAATGTATCACCCAAACAAAGCCTAAATGGTGGCGGAAAAAAACAAGATATAGATAATTTCAGTGTGATAAGTAGTGATAACGTTATTGGAGAATGAAATGGAGGTGAAAGTTGCTCCGATGCATAAGGTGAAACAACACTGTAGGCTAAAGTGGTTGAAGAGAACCTTAACTACAGAAAAAAAAAGTCTAGCTTACCTGGGGCTTCCACCAGCCCCCCTGCAGCCATCCAGTGCCTGTGCTGTCACTAAGTGACCCTCCAGTCTCCCGTGTAGCTCAGTTTAGTTTTTGGCAGTGCACCTGGGCAGTCCTGGCCATGTGTCCTAGATTGTGCTCCCGTTCCTGTAGCCGTCTTGCGCTTGTGCAGTACGTGTACTATATACTTACGTACGTGTAGTACCATGTACGTACACATGCTGCTCAGGTGCAAGATGCCCACAGGGAAGGGAGTGCGATCGTGGATGCGCGTGATCAGGGCTGCACAAGTGCACTGCCAAAAACAAGTCTGGGCCACGGCAGGGTACTGGATGATCAGTGAGTGACGGCGTGGCCACAGGGTGGCTGCAGGGGGGTGGAGGCCCCAGATAAGTAAAAGTTTTTTTTGTAGCTTCAGTTAAGGTTCTGTATAAATTCTTTCTGGGCAGCACGGTGGCATAGTGGTTTGTGCTCTTGCTTTGCAACTCTGGGTCCCCAGTTTGAATCCCAGCCAGGTCAACATCTACAAGGAGTTTGTATGTTCTCCTCGTGTCTGCGTGGGTTTTCTCCGGGTGCTCCGGTTTCCTCCCACATCCCAAAAACATACAGATAAGTTCATTGGCTTCCCACTAAAAATTGGCCCTAGACTGATGCATACACTACATTAGAAATACGACTATGGTAAGGACTAGATTGTGAGCCCTTCTGAGGGACAGTTAGTGACAAGAAAATAAACTCTGTACAGCACTGTGTAATATGTCAGCGCTATATAAATACTTGAATAAATAAATAAAAATTTCTGCATAAAAAAGAAATAATCTCAATCCAAATAATAACATAGAGTATGTGATAATCATATATATATATGCAGTACTAGCTGATGGCCCGGCGTTGCCCGGGTATGTATTTGGCTGGTGTTGGATCTGATAACTTTTTCTAATCCTAACACACAATTACTCAAATACTCAATGACCTAGTTTGTGAGCATTGTGGTCTTTGGCATCAATAATTTGCATTGAAATGAAACAAATCTGATTGGCTGTTTGTGGCCCCACCCCCTTTTCTGAATTTGTTCCCCAGTCACAGAATGACCAACTGTACCAGGTTTGAGGCTTGTGACATTAACAGTGCAATAATGGCAGTAATGTAAATATTCCCTTTGAAAAGTAACAGGTGAATTTTGATTGGCTTTTGTAGGCTCCACCCACTTCTCTGAATAATAATCCCAGTCACCCAGTGATTAACTGTGCAAAGTTTGAGAACCCTACTATTAACCTGCTGGGCGGTCTGGACGAGCACAGCTCGTCCAGTACCGCCGGAGGCTGCCGCTCAGGCCCTGCTGGGCCGATTTGGCTGAAATAAAAAGCAGCACACGCAGCCGGCACTTTGCCAGCCGCGTGTGCTGCCTGATCGCCGCCGCTCTGCGGCGATTCGCCGCGAGCAGCGGCGAAAGAGGGCCCCCCTAGCCGCCTGAGCCCTGCGCAGCCGGAACAAAAAGTTCCGGCCAGCGCTAAGGGCTGGATCGGAGGCGGCTGACGTCACGACGTCGGCTGACGTCGATGACGTCACTCCGCTCGTCGCTATGGCGACGATATAAGCAAAACAAGGAAGGCCGCTCATTGCGGCCTTCCTTGTTTATTCTGGGCGCCGGAGGCGATCGGAAGATCGCCTCCGGAGCGCCCTCTAGTGGGCTTTCATGCAGCCAACTTTCAGTTGGCTGCATGAAATAGTTTTTTTTTTATTAAAAAAAAACCCTCCCGCAGCCTGCCTGGCGATCTTAATAGAACGCCAGGCAGGTTAACAGTGTAAGAATGGCTGCAGTTTACATTTTCCCAGTGAAATTTGAATTTGTCTCCACCCACTTTTTGGTTATGGGAATAAAAACGATTCTATACTAGCTGGTGGCTCAGCATTGCCCAGGTATGTATTTGGCCGGTGTTGGCTCTGCCCACTTTTCCTAACCCTAACACACAATTACACAATTACTTAATGACCAAGTTTGTGAGCTTTGCGGTCTTTGGCATCAATAATTTGCATTGAAAAAAAATACATCTGATTGGCTGTTTGTGGCTCCACCCCTATTTCTGAATTTTAACCCCAGTCACCCAATCACCAACTGTATCAGGATTAAGGCTTGAGCCCTTAACAGTGCAAGAATGGCAGCAATTACATATTCCACTTGAAAATCAATAGGTGAATTTTGATTGGCTTTTGTAGGCTCCACCCACTTTTCTGAATATTAATACCAGTCAGCCAGTGACCAATTGTGACTGTGCAAAGTTTGAGAACTCTACCATTAACAGTGTAAGAATGTCTGCAGTTTACATTTTCTCAGTGAAATTTATATTTGTCTCCACCCACTGATGACCTGGCATTGCTCGATGTATTTGGCTGGTGTTGGCTGCGCCCACTTTTCCCAACTTTAACACGCAATTAATTACTCAATGACCAAACTTGTGAGCTTTGCGGGTTTTGGCATTAATAACTTGCATTAAAATGAAACAAATCAGATTAACTGTTTGTGGCTCCACCCCCTTTTATCAATTTAAATCCCAGTCACCCAATGATCAACTGTACCAGTTTTGAGGTTTGTGCCATTAACAAGAAAGAATGGCAGCAATTAAATATTCCCCTGAAAAATCATTGGGTAATTTTTGATTGGCTTTTATAGGCTCCACCCACTTTTCTGAATATTAATCCCAGTCACCCAGTAACAAACTGTGCAAAGTTTGAGAGCCCTAACATTAACAGTGTATGAATGGCTGCAGTTTACATTTTCCCAGTAAAATGTGTATTTGTCTCTGCCCACTTATGACCCCATGTTGCCCGGTTATGTATTTGGCTGGTGTTGGGTGTGCCCACTTTTCTAACCCTAACACACAATTAATCAATTACTCAATTACCAAGTTTGAGAGCTTTGCGGTGTTTGGCATCCATAATTTGCATTGGAATGAAACAAATCTGATTGACTGTTTGTGGCTCCACCCCCCTTTCTTAAATTGAACCCCAGTCACCCAATGATCAACTGTACCAGGTTTGAGGCTTGTGCCATTAACAGTGCAAGAATGGCAGCAATGAAATATTCCCCTGAAAAATCAATAGGTAATTTTTGATTGGATTGTGTAGGCTCCACCCACTTTTCTGAATATTAATCCCAGTCAAACAGTAATTAACTGTGTAAGGTTTGAGAACCCTACAATTAATAGTGTAAGAATGGCTGCAGTTTACATTTTCCCAGTAAAATTTGTATTTGTCTCCACCCACTTATGACCCAGCGTTGCCCGTTTATGTATTTGGCTGGTGTTGGCTGTGCCCACTTTTCTAACCCTAACACACAATTAATCAATTATTCAATTACCAAGTTTGTGAGCTTTGCGGTGTTTGGCATCCATAATTTGCATTGGAATGAAACAAATCTGATTGACTGTTTGTGGCTCCACCCCCTTTCTTAAATTGAACCCCAGTCACCCAATGATCAACTGTACCAGGTTTGAGGCTTGTGCCTTTAACAGTGCAAGAATGGCAGCAATGCAAATATTCCCCTTGTAAATCAATAGGTGAATTTTGATTGGCTTCTGTAGGCCCCACCCACTTTTCAGAATATTAATCCCAGTCACCCGGCAACCAACTGTGCAAAGTTTGAGAACCGTACCATTAACAGTGTAAGAATGGCTGCAGTTCACATTTTCCCAGTGAAATTTATTTTTGTCTCCGCCCACTTTTTGGTTATGGGAATAAAAAGTATCCTATACTTTATTCCAGGTAATGTACTATGTGTGTGCTAAATTTCATTCAAATCCGTTCAGTCATTTTTGTGTGATCGAGTAACAAACATCCAAACATCCAAACTTTCCCATCCTACTAATCTACATCCTACTAATCATACTAATATAATAAATGAGAAAGTTCGGATGTTTGGATGTTTGGATGTTTGGATGTTTGGATGTTTGTTACTCGATCACGCAAAAATGGATGAACGGATTTGAATGAAATTTGGCACACACATAGTACATTACCTGGAATAAAGAATAGGATACTTTTTATTCCCATAACCAAAAAGGGGGTGGAGACAAATACAAATTTCACTTGAAAATGTAAACTGCAGCCATTCTTACACTGTTAATGGTAGGGTTCCCAAACTTTGCACAGTTGGTCACTGGGTGACTGGAATTAATATTCAGAAAGGTGGGTGGAGTCTTTAAAGAGACTCTGAAGCGAGAATAAATCTCGCTTCAGAGCTCAAAGTTAGCAGGGGCACGTGTGCCCCTGCTAAACCGCCGCTATCGCGCCGCACAAAGGGGGTCCCTTCACCCCCAAACCCACCCCAGCACGACTTGGTCGTGCATTTGGTCGCTCCGGGAGGCAGGGCTAACGGCTTCAGCCCTGCCTCCAGTCGCGTCTGTCAGCGGCGCATCGCCGCCTCTCCCCCGCCCCTCTCAGTGAAGGAAGACTGAGAGGGGCGGGGGAGAGGCGGAGATACGCGCTGACAGACGCGCGTGGGGCAGGGCTGTGGCGGTTAGCCCTGCCCCAACCAGGAAGCGCTCCCCCGCATTACGGAGGGGATTTGTGGGATCACGGACCCCCGTTAAGCCGCAGGATAGCAGCGGTTTAGCAGGGGCACACATGCCCCTGCTATTTAGGAGGTCTGAAGCGAGATTTATTCTCGCTTCAGACTCTCTTTAAAAGCCAATCAAAATTAACCTATTGATTTTCAAGGGGAATATTTACATTGCTGCCATTCTTGCACTGTTAAACCTGGTACAGTTGATCATTGGGTGACTAGGGTTCAATTTCAGAAAGGGGGTGGAGCCACAACCAGCCAATTAAATTTGTTTCATTTCAATGCAAATTATTGATGCCAAACACCGCAAAGATTACAAACTTGGTAATTGATTAATTGTGTGTTAGGGTTAGAAAAGTAGGCACAGCCAACACCAGCCAAATACATAAGCGGGCAACGCCAGGTCATAAGTGGGCGGAGACAAATACAAATATTACTGGGAAAATGTAAACTGCAGCCATTCTTACACTGTTAATGGTAGGGTTCGCAAACTTTGCACAGTTGGTTACTGGGTGACTGGGATTAATATTCAGAAAAGTGGATGGAGTCTATAAAAGCCAATCAAAATCCACCTATCGATTTTTCAGGGGAATATTCAATTGCTGCCATTCTTGCACTGTTAATCACCTGTACCTGGTACGGTTGGCCATTGGGTGATTGGGGTTCAAATTCAGAAAAGGGGTGGAGCCACATCCAATCAGATTAATTTTATTTCATTGCAAATTATTGATGCCAAAGACCGCAAAGCTCACATACTTGGTCATTAAGTAATTGTGTGTTAGGGTTAGGAAAAGTGGGCAGAGCCAACACTAGCCAAATACATCGCACAAGCCTCAAACCTGGTACAGTTGATCATTGGGTGACTAGGGTTAAATTTCAGAAAGGGGGTGGAGCCATAAAAAACCAATTAGATTTGTTTCATTCCAATGTAAATTATTGATGCCAAACACTGCAAAGCTCACAAACTTTGCTGCCATTCTTGCACTGTTAATGGCACAAGCCTCAAACATGGTACAGTTGATCATTGCGTGACTGGGGTTTACATTTATAAAACGGGGTGGAGCCACACACAGCCAATATGATTTGTTTCATTTTAATGCAGGTTATTGATGCCAAAGACCGCAAAGCTCACAAACTTGGTCATTGAGAAATTGATTAATTGTGTGACACAATTAATCAATTACTCAATGACCAAGTTTGTGAGCTTTGCGGTCTTTGCAGAGATGAGCGTAATGACGTAATTACGATTTCGCGAAATTTCGCGTAATTAGTGTAATTACGATTATGGCCGTAAGTACATAATCGTAATGAAGAAGGATTTCGCGAAATTTCGGGTATTTTCGCATTACATTAACCGGTTCAGCACCGCAGTCCGAAAATCTCATGCATCCGAGCAACGTTCACCTCCCATTCATTCGCCTATAACTGCACGGACGCGTAATTGCTGCGGCGGCTTAGCGGCGAGTGACGTCGGGTGCGGCGTAGTTACAATGTAACAAAGTTGTTACATTGTAATAACTTTGTTACATTGAAACTGATAGAACATTTCCGAGGATATTGCGTGGGATCATTTATTTAAAGGGACAGGTAAGTATTATTGGTTAATTAAGAATATTAAAGGACTTTTTTCGTGGTTATGTTTTTTGTTCAATTAAAATACTATTTCTAAGTGTTTGTGTGTTTATTTACTTTTAACTCTTAAAGGAAATGGGTAAGGGGTACAAGTACCTCTATACTCATTTCTCCTGGGAGGGGGGGTGGGCATCTGGGGGACCCCTTTGTAAAGGGGACTCCCAGATTCCACCATGACCCCCCCCCCCCCCAGGAAATCACGGCCTCCACCTCCACCGCCCATCGGAGGTGGAGAAGAGCCCCTTGTCCTTGGATTGGACAAGGGCTCGGAGGGGGAGGGGAAAGCTTGGCTGCCCCTCCCCTTCCGAGACCCCCCAATCCATGGACCATGCGGGCTGGTATAGTCAGGGTGCGGAGCCCCACGCGGCCGGTGCTCCGCATTCTGGCTATCCCAGCCTGCATGGGGGACAAGGGGTTAAAGAGGTCTGGGAGGGGGGACCCCACGTCGTTTTTTTTTTTATATTTCCCACACTCAGAACGAAGTATGTAAAACTCTTCCCACTTTGGGGAATCTATGAAAATAATACACTATTGTTACCTGTGCAAAAAAAACTGACATTTTCCGCATTTAAAAGACATTTTTGCCCTTGAAACTTAAAAATCGATTTTCTCAAAAACTATAAGGTCTTTTTTTAAAAAAAAAATTTCCTCTTATTCCCACTGATCCCCTTAATATACCCTAGGAATTTGGTGTTCCTAAACTTTAAGCAGGCTTTGCTATTAACCGTTAAAGTCGGCGGGTTTTTAAATGTATACATTTTTACTTTGAAACTTTAACATCGATTTTCTCAAAAACTATAAAGTCTTTTTGTTATTCCTCCTGATCTCCTTAATATATTCTCCAAATTTGAGGCTCTTAGCATTTAAGGGGGCTTTGCTATTAACCCTTAAAGTCGGCGGCTTTTTTATATTATACGGAGCGTTACGGTTTAACGCGAAATTACGGTAGCGTTTAATGCGAAATTACGGCATGAACGAAACATGAAATTACGCGTTGAAAATTACGCTTACGGTATTTTCAATTACGATTTTAATGGCAATTACGCTACCGTAATTTCGCATCGTAATCGCAAATTTCGCATGCGTAATTATAGTAATGCGAAATTACGAAAATTTCGGCTCAACTCTAATTGTGTGTTAGGGTTAGGAAAAGTGGCCGCAGCCAACACCTGCAAAATACATAATCGGGCAATGTCGGGTCATCAGTAGGCGGAGACAAATGCAAATTTAAGTGAGAAAATGTAAACTGCAACAATTCTTACACTTTTAATGGTAGGGTTCTCAAACTTTGCACAATTGGTCACTGGGTGACTGGGATTAATATTCAGAGAAGTGGGTGGAGCCTACAAAAGCCAATCAAAATTCACCTATTGATTTTCAAGGGGAATATGTAATTGCTACCATTCTTGCACTGTTAATGGCACAAGCCTTAAACCTGGTACAGTTGGTCATTGTGTGACTGGGGTTCAAATTCAGACAAAGGGGTGGAGCCACACACAGCCAATCAGATTTGTTTAATCTCAATGCAAATTATTGATGCCAAAGACTGCAAAGCTCACAAACTTGGTTATTGAGTAATTGTGTGTTAGGGTTAGAAATAGTAGGCGGAGCCAACACCAGCCAAATACATACCTGAACAATGTAAGGAAATAAGTGGGTGGAGAAAAATACAAATTTGATTGTGCAAATGTAAACTATAGCCATTCTTACACTGTTAATGGTAGGGTTCTCAAACTTTGCACAGTTGGTCACTGGGTGACTGGGATTAATATTCAGAAAAGTGGGTGGAGCCTATAAAAGCAAATCAAAATCAACCTATTGATTTTTCAGGGGAATATTTAATTGCTGCCATTCTTGCACTGTTAATCACCTGTACCTGGTACGGTTGGCCATTGGGTGATTGGGGTTCAAATTCAGAAAAGGGGTGGAGCCACATCCAATCAGATTAATTTTATTTCATTGCAAATTATTGATGCCAAAGACCGCAAAGCTCACATACTTGGTCATTAAGTAATTGTGTGTTAGGGGTAGGAAAAGTGGGCAGAGCCAACACTAGCCAAATACATACCCGGGCAATGCCGGGGGTCCAGCTAGTATAATAAATGGGAAAGTTCGGATGTTTGGATGTTTGGATATTTGGATGTTTGGATGTTTGGATGTTTGTTACTCGATCACGCAAAAATGGCTGAACAGATTTGAATGAAATTTGGTACACACATAGTACATTACCTAGAATAAAGTATAGGATACTCTTTATTCCCATAACCAAAAAGTGGGCGGAGACAAATACAAATTTCACTGGAAAATGTAAACTGCAGCCATACTTACACTGTTAATGGTAGAGTTCTCAAACTTTGCACAGTTGGTCATTGGGTGACTAGGATTAATATTCAGAAAAGTGGGTGGAGCCTACAAAAGCCAATCAAAATTCACCTATTGATTTTCAAAGGGAATATGTAATTGCTGCCATTCTTGCACTGCTAATGGCACAAGCCTCAAACCTGGTACAGTTTATCATCGGGTGACTGGGATTCAATTTCAGAAAGGGGGTGGAGCCACAAACAGCTAATCAGATTTGTTTCATTCCAATGCAAATTATTGATGTTAAACACCGCAAAGCTCACAAACTTGGTAAATGAGTAATTGATTAATTGTGTGTTAGGGTTAGAAAAGTGGGCACAGCCAACACCAGCCAAATACATAAGCGGGCAACACGGGGTCATAAGTAGGCGGAGACAAATACAAAGTTTACTGGGAAAATGTAAACTGCAGCTATTCTTACACTGTTAATTGTAGGGTTCTCAAACTTTGCACAGTTAATTACTGGGTGACTGGGATTAATATTCTGAAACATGGGTGGAGCCTACAAATGCCAATCAAAAATTACCTATTGATTTTTAATGGGAATATTTCATTGCTGCCATTCTTGCACTGTTAATGGCACAAGCCTCAAACCTGGTACAGTTGATCATTGGGTGACTTGGGTTTGAATTGATAAAAGGGGGTGGAGCCACAAACAGTCAATCTTATTTGTTTCATTTTAACGCAGGTTATTGATGCCAAAAACTGCAAAGCTCACAAACTTGGTCATTGAGTAATTGATTAATTGTGTGTCAGGGTTAGGAAAAGTGGGCGCAGCCAACACCAGCCAAATACATAATCGGGCAATACCGGGTCATCAGTGGGTGGAGACAAATACACATTTCACTGAGAAAACGTAAACTGCAGCCATTCTTAAACTGTTAATGGTAGGGATCTCATACTTTGCACAATTAGTCACTGAGTGACTGGGATTAATATTCAAAAAAGTGGGTGGGGCCTAAAAAAGCTAATCAAAATTCACCTGTTGATTTTCAAGGGGAATATGTAATTGCTGCCATTCTTGCACTGTTAATGGCACAAGCCTTAAACCTGGTACAGTTGGTTATTGGGTGACTGGGGTTCAAATTTAGACAAAGGGGTGGAGCCAAACAGCCAATCAGATTTGTTTAATCTCAATGCAAATTATTGATGCCAAAGACCGCAAAGCGCACAAACTTGGTCATTGAGTATTTGTGTGTTAGGGTTAGAAAAAGTAGACGGAGCCAACACCAGCCAAATACATACCCGAACAATATCAGGAAATCAGTGGGTGGAGAAAAATACAAATTTCATTGGGAAAATGTAAACTGCAGCTATTCTTACACTGTTAATGGTAGGGTTCTCAAACTTTGCACAGTTGGTCACTGGGTGACTAGGATTAATATTCAGAAAGGTGGGTGGAGCCTACAAAAGCCAATTAAAATCTACCTATTGATTTTTAAGGGGAATATTTAATTGCTGCCTTTCTAATCAAGCCAGAGTCCCCACACATGGCACAGGTGGTCACTTGGTGACCGGGGTTACAAATCCAGGAAAAGTGGGCGGAGCATAAAACATCCAATCAAATTTCAGCCGTTCATTTTAAATGGGAAAATGTAAACTGCAGCCCTTCTGACACTGTTAATCGCAGGGTTCTCAAACTTGGCACATTTGGTCACTGGACGAATGCGATTAAGATTCAAGGAAATGGGTGGAGCCTACAACAGCCAATCAAAATTCACCTATTGATTTTCAAGGGGAATATTTAAATTGCTGCTATTCTTACACTTTTAATGGCAGAGGTTTCAAACTTGCTACAGTCAGTCATTGGGTGACTAGGGTCCAAATTCACTAAAGGGGCGGGGCCACAAACAGCCAATCAGACTTTCTTGGTGGATAAACTGCTTTCATTCACACATTTTTGATGCCAGGAACCTGAAAGCTCACAAACTTGGTCATTGAGTGACTGTGTGTCAAGGTTACAAAAAGTGGGTGGAGCCAAAACAACTTTTACTGGGAAAATATAAACTGCAGCCATTCTTACACCGTTAATGGCAGGGATCTCAAACTTTGCACAGTTGGTCACTAGGTGACTGAGATTAAGATTTTGGAAAGTAGGTGGAGCCTACAACAGCCAATAAAAATTCACCTTTTGATTTTCAAAGGGAATGTTTAAGCTGCTGCCATTCTCTTATACTGTTAAAAGCAGATGCCTCAATCCTGGTACAGTTGATCACTGGGTGACTAGGGTCCAAATTCAGAAATAGGGCGGAGTCACAAACAGCCAGATTTGTTTATTTCTCAATGGGAATATACAAATATTGATACCAAGGACCCCAAAGCTGATAAACTTGATAATTGAGTGACTGTATGTCAAGGTTAGAAAAAGTGGGCAGTGCCAACGGCTAAATTCTTAACATGGCAGGGTTCCCAAACTTTACACAATTGGCCACTGGGTGGCTGGGATGAATATTCAGAAATGTGGGTGCAGCTTACAACAGCCAATCAAAATGTACCTATTGATTTTCAACGGGAATATTCACATTGCTACCATTCTTACACTGTTAGTGGCAGAGGCCTCAAATCTGATACAGTCAGTCATTGGGTGACTGGGGTCCAAATTCACTAAAGGGGTGGAGCCACAAACAGCCAATCAGATTTGTTAGATTGATTTCAGCCATTCTGTTATTGGCAGGGTTCTCAAACGTGACACAGTTGGCCACTGGGTGACTGGGACTAATATTCAGAAAAGTGGGTGGAGCCTACAGCAGCCAATCAAAATTCATGTTTTGATTTTCAAGGGGAATATTTACATTGCTGCCATTCATGCACTCTTAATGGCAGAGGCCTAAAATCTGCTACAGTCAGTCACTGGGAGACTGGGGTTTAAATTCTGAAGGAAGCAGGCCAAAAACATCCAATCAGATTTGTTTAATTTCAATGGTAGAATGCAACTTATTGATGCCAAGGACCCCAAAGTTCATAAACGTGGTCATTAAGTGACTGTATGTCAAAATTAGAAATAGTGGGCGGAGCCAAGAACAACTGACTTTTTACATGGGAAAATGTAAACTGCAGCTTTTCTTACACTGTTAATGGCAGGGTTCTCAAACTTCACACAGTTGGTCACTGGGTGACTAGGAATAATGTTCGGAAAAGTAGGTGAAGCCTACAAGAGCCAATCAAAATTCACCTATTGATTTTCAAGGGGAATATTGAAACTGCAGCCATTCTCACACTGTTAATAGCAGAGGCCTCAAACCTGCTACAGTCGGTCGTTAAGTGTCTGGGGTTCAAATTCAGTAAAGGGGCGGAGCCAAAAACAGCCAGAACTGAATAAACTGCTTCCATTAGCACAATTTTGATGCCAGGAACCCAAAAGCTCACAAAGTTGGTCATTGAGTAGTGTGTCCAGGTTATAAAAAAGGGTGGAGTTAAAAACAGATTTTTCTGGGAAATTGTAAACTGCAGCCCTTCTTCACTGTTAATGGCAGGGTTATCAAACTTTGCATAGCTGGTTACTGGGTGACTGGGATTAATATTCAGAAAAGTGGGTGGAGCCTAAAAATGCCAATCAAAAATCACATGTAGCTTTTCAAGGAGAATATTAAAATTGCTGCCATTCTTGCCCTGTTAATGGCACAAGCCTCAAACCTGGTACAGTTGGTCATTGGGTCACTGGGGTTCAAATTCAGAAAAGGGACAGAGCCACAAACAGTAAATCAGATTTGTTTAATTTCATTTGAAAATACAAATTATTGATGCCAAGGACCCCAAAGCTCACAAACCTGGTCACTTAGTAGTGACTTTGTGTCCAGGTTACAAAAAGTGGGTGGAGCCAAAAACAAATTTCACTGGGAAAGTGTAAACTGCAGCCCTTCTTACACTGTTTATGGCAGGGTTCCCAAACTTTGCCCAGATGGTCACTGAGTGACTGAGATTAATATTCTGGGAAGTGGGTGGAGCCTATAATATCCAATCAAAATTCACCTGTTGATTTTCAAGTGGAATATTTAAATTGCTGCCATTTTTACACTGTTAATAGCAGATGCCTCAAACCTGTTACAGTTGGCCATTGGGTGACTGGGGTTGAAATGCTGGAGAGGGGTGGAGCCAAAAAACAGCCAATCTGATTTGTTTAATTTCTATGGGAATATACAAATTATTGATGCCAAGGACCCCAAAGCTCACAAACTTGATCATTGAGTGTTTGTGCGTTAGGGTTAGAAAGTGGGCGGAGCCAACACCAGTCAAATACATACCCGGGCAACGTCGGTTCATCAGTGGGTGGAGACAAATACAAATTTCACTGGGAAAATGTAAACAGCAGCCATTCTTACACTGTTAAAGAGTAACTGTCAGGCTGCAAAAGCTAATTTAAACCTCTATTCTCCTGTGTTAAACAGTTTAGAAGGAAGCCAAAAAGGCAATACTGAAGTTAAAAATCTCTCTTACTTTTGATGTGTGCTGAACAGCAAGGCTGATAGACCCAAGCTCTTAAAAGGACGAGAGGCCGCATACCATACTGCAAAGCATTCTGGGGCTGCTTTTCCCCACCTTGGGTCCTCCCCTCGGCTGCTAGTGAGAAGTTACAGGCTCATGTTACAACAGCGTGTAACTCACAGCACTGAAAAAACTCTGGTTAACTCAAACTAAAGGCATCATCAATGAAATAATGATTAACGAAAGGCTTAATGCTATTGTCAATGATTCAACCATCCCATTTATAAACACCTGGCAGCCTTGGCTATCGCTAGCAGATACTCAAAACCTGAGACAGTCTGTTATATCTGTTTAATAACACACCACCAGGTCACTATGGTCACTTACTAACCTATACTCGTGATTCTGTTCATTTGCTACTGCTGAAATGGTCATGTCATATTTGCTCAATCTTTGTATCGCCTATTATTGTGAATTAAGTCCCCTTGGGACGAAACCAAAATTCACAATCTGTCATATTACATGTTAAATCTTCAATAAAACCCTTTGAAACTGAAAAAACTCCGGGCAGAGTATACTGCAGGAGTCCGCTATTGTTCCTAGCCACATGGCTAATTAATATTCACTGCACAGTAGTGTTGTCTTTTTTCTGAGTGGAATCATCAGGAAGCAGGGAGGACATGACGACACATTTGGCTTCATAGGAGACAGACAAACATGGAACCTGCCATGAGCTGTCAGGAGCATCATTCTCTGCAAATACTATATAAAAATTCTGTGAAGTCCAAACGTGGACAGTGAAATGCATATGTAATGTAAGTACAGCCAATCTTTAGCTACTGTGTTTTTTTTCTCTGAGACCCTATACCTAACAGCACCTCTTTAATGCCAGGGTTTTTAAACTTTGCACAGTTGGTCACTGGGTGACTGGGATTAATATTCAGAAAAGTGGGTGGAGTCTACAAAAGTGAATTAAACTTCACCTATTGCTTTTCAAGGGGAATATGTAATTGCTACCATTCTTGAACTGTTAATGGCACAGGCCTCAAACCTGGTACAGTTGGTTATTGGGTGACTGGGGTTCCAATTCAGAAAAGGGTGTGGAGCCACAAACATCCAATCAGATTTTTTCATTTCAATACAAATTATTGATACCAAAGATCGCAAAGCTCACAAACTTGGTCATTGAGTAATTGTGTGTTAGGGTTAGAAAAAGTATCCAGAGCCAACACCAGCCAAATACATACCCGGGCAACGCCAGGCAATCAGCTAGTCCTACAAATATAATAAATGGGAAAGTTGGGATGTTTGGATGTTTAGATGTTTAGATGTTTAGAGGTTTGGATGTTTGGATGCTTGGATGTTTGTTACTCGATCACGCAAAAATGGCTGAACGGATTTGAATGAAATTTGGCACACACATAGTACATTACCTGGAATAAAGTATAGGATACTTTTTATTCCCATAACCAAAAAGGGTGCAGAGACAAAAACAAATTTCACTGGAAAATGTAAATTGCAGCCATTCTTACACTGTTAATGGTAGGGTTCTCAAACTTTGCACAGTTGGTCGTTGGGTGACTGGGATTAATATTCAGAAAGGTGGGTGGAGTCTATAAAAGCCAATCAAAATTAAGCTATTGATTTTCAAGGGGAATATTTAAATTGCTGCCATTCTTGCACTGTTAATGGCACAAGCCTCAAACCTGGTACAGTTGATCATTGGGTGACTAGGGTTCAATTTCAGAAAGGGGGTGGAGCCACAAACAGCCAATTAGATTTGTTTCATTCAAATGCAAATTATTGATGCCAAACACCGCAAAGATCACAAACTTGGTAATTGATTAATTGTGTGTTAGGGTTAGAAAAGTAGGCACAGCCAAAACCAGCCAAATACATAAAAGGGCAACGCCGGGTCATAAGTGGGCAGAGACAAATACAAATTTTACTGGGAAAATGTAAACAGCAGCCATTCTTATACTGTTAATGGTAGGGTTCTCAAACTTTGCACATTTAGTTACTGGGTGACTGGGATTAATATTCAGAAAAGTGGGTGGAGTCTATAAAAGCCAATCAAAATTAACCTATTGATTTTCAAGGGGAATATTTACATTGCTGCCATTCTTGCACTGTTAATGGCACAAGCCTCAAACCTGGTACAGTTGATCATTGCGTGACTAGGGTTCAATTTCAGAAAGGGGGTGGAGCCACAAACAGCCAATAAGATTTGTTTCATTCCAATGCAAATTATTGATGCCAAACACCGCAAAGCTCACAAACTTGGTAATTGAGTAATTGATTAATTGTGCGTTAGGGTTAGAAAAGTAGGCACTGCCAACACCAGCCAAATACATAAGCGGGCAACGCCGGGTCATAAGTGGGCGGAGACAAATACAAATTTTACTGGGAAAATGTAAACTGCAGCCATTCTTACACTGTTAATGGTAGGGTTCTCAAACTTTGCACAGTTGGTTACTGGGTAACTGGGGTTAATATTCAGAAAAGTGGGTGGAGCCTACAAAAGGCAATCAAAAATTACCTATTGATTTTTCAGGGGAATATGTAATTGCTGCCATTCTTGCACTGTTAATGGCACAAGCCTTAAACCTGGTACAGTTGGTTATTGGGTGACTGGGGTTCAAATTTAGACAAAGGGGTGGAGCCAAACAGCCAATCAGATTTGTTTAATCTCAATGCAAATTATTGATGCCAAAGACCGCAAAGCGCACAAACTTGGTCATTGAGTATTTGTGTGTTAGGGTTAGAAAAAGTAGACGGAGCCAACACCAGCCAAATACATACCCGAACAATATCAGGAAATCAGTGGGTGGAGAAAAATACAAATTTCATTGGGAAAATGTAAACTGCAGCTATTCTTACACTGTTAATGGTAGGGTTCTCAAACTTTGCACAGTTGGTCACTGGGTGACTGGGATTAATATTCAGAAAAGTGGGTGGAGTCTACAAAAGTGAATCAAACTTCACCTATTGCTTTTCAAGGGGAATATGTAATTGCTACCATTCTTGAACTGTTAATGGCACAGGCCTCAAACCTGGTACAGTTGGTTATTGGGTGACTGGGGTTCCAATTCAGAAAAGGGTGTGGAGCCACAAACATCCAATCAGATTTTTTAATTTCAATACAAATTATTGATACCAAAGATCGCAAAGCTCACAAACTTGGTCATTGAGTAATTGTGTGTTAGGGTTAGAAAAAGTATCCAGAGCCAACACCAGCCAAATATATACCCGGGCAACGCCAGGCAATCAGCTAGTCCTACAAATATAATAAATGGGAAAGTTGGGATGTTTGGATGTTTGGATGTTTGGATGCTTGGATGTTTGTTACTCGATCACGCAAAAATGGCTGAACAGATTTGAATGAAATTTGGCACACATATAGTACATTACCTGGAATAAAGTATAGGATACTTTTTATTCCCATAAACAAAAAGGGTGCGGAGACAAAAATTCACCTATTGATTTTTAAGGGGAATATTTAATTGCTGTCATTCTTGCACTGTTAATGGCACAAGCCTTAAACCTGGCACAGGTGGTCATTGGGTGACTGGGGTTCAAATTCAGACAAAGGGGTGGAGCCACAAACAGCCAATCAGATTTGTTTAATCTCAATGCAAATGATTGATGCCAAACACTGCAAAGCGCACAAACTTGGTCATTGAGTAACTGTGTGTTAGGGTTAGAAAAAATAGACAGAGCCAACACCAGCCAATTAGCGAAATACATACCTGAACAATGTCAGGAAATCAGTGGGTGGAGAAAAATACAAATTTCATTGGGAAAATGTAAACTGCAGCCATTCTTACACTGTTAATGGTAGGGTTCTCAAACTTTGCACAGTTGGTCACTGGGTGACTGGGATTAATATTCAGAAAGGTGGGTGGAGCGTACAAAAGCCAATCAAAATTCACCTATTGATTTTTAAGGGGAATATTTAATTGCTGACATTCTTGCACTGTTAATGGCACAAGCCTCTTGCACCGTTAATCACCTGTACCTGGTACACTTGGCCATTGGGTGATTTGGGTTCAAATTTAGAAAAGGGGTGGAGCCACAGCCAATCAGATTAATTTATTTTAATGCAAATTATTGATGCCAAAGGCCGCAAAGCTCTCAAACTTGGTCATTAATTAATTGTGTGTTAGGGTTAGGAAAAGGGGGCGGGGCCAACACCAGCCAAATACATACCCGGGCAATGCCGGGCATCCAGCTAGTTTATAATGACGGAGAGTAGGAGGCGCCCTAGGGGTACTCATAAGATAGTTGTTAAACCACTATGTCAGAAAATCCCCTATAGGGGTATATATCTAATAAACAAAGAAGGTATGGGACCGGGGACTCCACGCTATTTGGTAAGTTGACACCTCTCCCCGCTGCACATAGATAGGGACCCCTGCAGACCTTCGTAATTTGTTCCCCCTAAGGGTCCCTACAATGCTAGAAAATTTGGTACTGCTGAGCCATTGCCCTTTGAAAAGATGTGAGATTTTGGAAAGTGAAATAGGGAGGCAATGAAATCCTATGGGGGATTTTACCAATTTTGGACCCCTGTAACTCTGGTTTGCAGAGATGTAGGGACCCCATCTTTGGAATCCAAGTCTAACAATATGTCTTCTACCTGCATGAGACATTTCGTGAGATTCAGACTTTGCTAACGGCCATTGCTGCGATTTATGTACGCCACCATCACTACCATTGAAATAGCCCAAATAAACAGGTTTTTGTGACCCTAGGCTATGACCTCTTCGGCCTAGGGGCCCGAAACTCACCAGTCATGTTCCCCCTAAGGGTCCCTACAATGCTAGAAAATTTGGTACTGCTGAGCCATTGCCCTTTGAAAAGATGTGAGATTTTGGAAAGTGAAATAGGGAGGCAATGAAATCCTAGGGGGATTTTACCAATTTTGGACCCCTGTAACTCTGGTTTGCAGAGATGTAGGGACCCCATCTTTGGAATCCAAGTCTAACAATATGTCTTCTACCTGCATGAGACATTTCGTGAGATTCAGACGTTGCTAACGGCCATGGCTGAGATTTATGTACGCCACCATCACTACCATTGAAATAGCCCAAATAAACAGGTTTTTGTGACCCTAGGCTATGACCTCTTCGGCCTAGGGGCCCGAAACTCACCAGTCATGTTTCCCCTAAGGGTCCCTACAATGCTAGAAAATTTGGTACTGCTGAGCCATTGCCCTTTGAAAAGATGTGAGATTTTGGAAAGTGAAATAGGGAGGCAATGAAATCCTATGGGGGATTTTACCAATTTTGGACCCCTGTAACTCTGGTTTGCAGAGATGTAGGGACCCCATCTTTGGAATCCAAGTCTAACAATATGTCTTCTACCTGCATGAGACATTTCGTGAGATTCAGACTTTGCTAACGGCCATTGCTGCGATTTATGTACGTCACCATCACTACCATTAAAATAGCCCAAATAAACAGGTTTTTGTGACCCTAGGCTATGACCTCTTTGGCCTAGGGGCCCGAAACTCACCAGTCATGTTCCCCCTAAGGGTCCCTACAATGCTAGAAAATTTGCCACTGCTGAGTAATTGCCCTTTGAAAAGATGTGAGATTTTGGAACTGTAAATAGGAGGCCCAATGAAAGCCTATGGGGGATTTTACCAAATTTGGAGCCCTGTAACTCTGGTTTGCAGAGATGTAGGGAACCCATCTTTGGAGCCCAAGTCTAACAATATGTCTTCTAACAGCATGAGACATTTCGTGAGATTCAGACGTTGCTAACGGCCATTGCTGCGATTTATGTACGTCAGACTCGCCACCATTGAAATTGCCCAATAAACAGGTTTTGTGACCCTAGGCTATGACCTCTTCGGCCTAGGACTGCATTGAACGCGACCCACGCAGTGTGCGCATTCTGGACAACACCAATTACTGGGTTTATACCCTTCTGGATCCACGGTACAAACACAATGTTCCAAAACTGCTTGAAGAAAGAGCCAGACAGGTCAAAATGGAAGAATACCAGCAGGCCCTTGTGGAGACTTTAGAGAGGAGATTGACATCCTCCCCCTCCTCTAGCCAGTTGTACGCCGACAGACTGACTTCCGCAAACCCAGGACGACCAGGAGGGCAGCAAACAACACAAGCCGCAGCTAGTGCCCAAAAGGGAATGGTATCGGCAGTGTCCTTGGAGTGGGAAAATTTTCTGACACCCATGCAGCAGCACACAGAACAGCAAGCGTGCAGATCCACCTCCAACACCGATCGCCTGGAGAAGATGGTCAAGGACTACATGTCAGATGGCGTAGCTGTGTTGAACAATCCATCTGCACCCTTCAACTATTGGGTATCGAAGCTAGACACCTGGCACAAACTGGCAATGTACGCAATAGAGGTGCTGGCTTGCCCGGCAGCCAGCGTTATGTCGGAACGCTGTTTCAGTGCTGCCGGAGGCATCGTCACAGATCGGCGGCGTATCCGCCTCTCCACAGAAAATGCAGACCGTCTGACTCAAATTAAAATGAATCAATCCTGGATTGGAAACGACTACGCAACACTCCCGGACCCCAACCAAGTAACATGAACAATGAACATCTGTGATGGGTTAGCGTTTCCGGTCCCTGTTTATTGAACCTCTCATCTGTATTACATTTATGACTGCATGGCGACAAAATGCAAATTGCTATCCGCACGCTTCTTGTCCTCATGCAAGGCCTGGGTTGTTGTGTCTCAAAGCGTGGCCTTCTCCTCCTGCGCCACCCTCCTCCTGTTCCATCACGTGTGCTGCTGCTGGGTTAGCGTTACCGGTCCCTTTTCCTGGAACCTCTTATATGTATTACATTTATGACTGCATGCCGACAAAAAGCATGTTACCTGTGCAAACAAAACAGACATTTCCCGCATTTAAAAGACAGTTTTCCCTTTGAAACTTTAAAATCGATTTTCTCAAAAACTATAAGCTCTTTTTGCTAATTTTTTTTTTCCTCTTGTACCCACTCCCAAGGTGCACATACCCTGTAAATTTGGGGTATGTAGCATGTAAGGAGGCTTTACAAAGCACAAAAGTTCGGGTCCCCATTGACTTCCATTATGTTCGGAGTTCGGGTCGAACACCCGAACATCGCGGCCATGTTCGGCCTGTTCGGCCCGAACCCGAACATCTAGATGTTCGCCCAACACTAGTCAGTCCCGATGGTTATAGATTGTGTTCCAGACAAATATTTAACCCCTCCGGCTGTAATGTACCGGTTTTTATTTCTAGGCCACTCCTGTTTAATGGACATTTTTGTATTCACACCGTCACCCAGAGATCCTGACCTACTAATTCTCAGTGAATTAGGGGAGTTACAGCTACTTTAGGTTTGCATAGATACTCTATACGTAATAGATCCCACCACATACTTGTACACTGGTATTCAAGTGACAGGGAGCAAATATGTGAAACTATTATTGCTCACGTATGATATGGAGTAAAAATAAGAGTGATATGTGGATTGTAGCTCTGTATTTATTGTGTTTTAGTTATTACTATTTTTCTGATTATTTCTATTATTATTATTTTTCTGTATATACATACAATTTCTGTGTATATTTTTGATAATAGGTTTATAGTTGCCCCAACTGATCCAGGTAATATATTTTTCCTGCATAGTATATTATTGCACACATTCCCCACACCTCCATATTATATTATGGTATACCTTAATATTGTATTATGGGCGCTTATTTTGACCCCTCATATGATAAGAATTGTTCTTTAGCCTTGGTTCCTTCCTTTCTTACATTTGCAGATCTCCCCCGTCTGGGTGGTTATATGGTTACCTATATAGGTTAAATTATTCCCCTAGATATGGCCGCCGGAAATTTCTTTAATGTGCCCCAGGCTCAGGGACTCCTCATACATGGACGCCTCACTTCCTATTAGTTTACCCTGAACGGATGATATCCGTACGTGGGTTTCTGTTCATATATATATTTTTTATACTTTCCAAAATGGCCGCCGCCATCTCCCCTACAATGTCCCGGCCTCATGGTCTACAATAATATGGCCGCCGCTATTTCCGCACACAAGCGGCACGCCATCTGTTTCCTAGGAGACGGCGCCGCTCTTCCATACGTGCTTACGCAAGTTCTTTGAGTCACATGACTCTCAGTGACTCACTGCCCCGCCCACGGCTCGTACGAGCGCTTGGGTTTAGTCCATTTATTCCCGCTCTCAGCATCGAACGCCGCATAGGCGCCTGAGACCGGGGACTCCACGCTATTTGGTAAGTTGACACCTCTCCCCGCTGCACATAGATAGGGACCCCTGCAGACCTTCGTAATTTGCCCAATGCTAGGCTCAGAGGGCCAGCCCTTCCCCCACACAACACTGATTATTTTCAGCTCACATTGTTGCCTATAAGCTTTATCATAGGAGGGTGTACTTATGCGCATATTATCACCCAGTTGAGAAGTAGTTAAAGAGTCGTTTGTTCGGCTCCCCTATTAATGTATTAAGGTTTTTTATTACACACTCCAGAAGTTACTCTTTTGGGGGGGTATAGAAATGTATATACTTTTATTAATATGACTCTTTTATCCTAAGTATTTACCTGCAAGAATGTGTAGGTCTATATATTTATATATATTCTTTTATTGATATTTACCTGTTTACATTGTACCTGCAAGAATGTGTAGGTTTATCAATTCTCTGGGATTTTTATGGATATTTACCTGTTTATATTGTTTAACCGTTGTGATTTTTGTACTTAAAAGGTGAATTTTATTATGTTATGTTTTACGCTATTTTAGAGTGTTTGTCCCGCCTCTTAGTGCCTCATTTGTTTTTTTCCTTAAAGGCACTCCACTCGACCTGATGAAGCGGTGGTTACCGCGAAACGCGTTGTCAATTTAAAAGTGCCACATTAAAGTTATTTTCTTCTTACTATACCCTGAGTGAACTGTTTATAAGGTAGGATCTATCCATACCTTCTTTGTTTATTAGATATATACCCCTATAGGGGATTTTCTGACATAGTGGTTTAACAACTATCTTATGAGTACCCCTAGGGCGCCTCCTACTCTCCGTCATTGTCCTGTTCCCTCCAGCTTGAGGGTCAAATACCCAGAGGGTGTTTTTTTTCCAAGGAGTTGCGACCAACCAAGCCAAATCACAAGGCCGAGTGGGGACGGTACTTCCCCACATGAGAATCTACCAGGTTGCAATGTGCAACCCGGCTTTGTGAGTATATTTGAATATTTTTATACTTACCTTGGTTACCTACGATAATACACCAGATCGGGCTCCCGGTGTCCTCCCGCTCCCTTTTTTCTACCCTTCATAGTATCCAGCTAGTTTATAATATTAGTACAATATACTGTACTAGATGTTGGCTGGTAGGTATGTATTTGGTTGGTGTTGGCTCCGGCAACTTTTTCTAATCCTAACACACAATTACTCAATGACCAAGTTTGTGAACTTTGCAGTTTTTGGCACTAATAACTTGCATTGAAATGAAACATTTCTGATTGGATTTGGCTCCACCTCCTTTACTAAATTTGAACCCCAGTCACCTGGTGACCAACTGTACATGGTTTGAGGCTTGTGCCATTAACAGTGCAAGAATGGCAGCAATTAAATATTCCCTTGAATATCAATAGGTGAGTTTTCATTGGCTTTTATAGGCTCCACCCACTTTTTAGAATATTAATCCCGGTAACCCAGTAACCAACTGCACAAAGTATGAGAACCCTACCGTTAACAGTGTAAGAATGGCTGCAGTTAACATTTTCCGAGTGAAATTTGTATTTGTCTCCGCCCACTTTTTGGTTATGGGAATAAAAAGTATCCGATATACTATTCCAGGTAATGTACTATGTGTGTGCCAAGCTTCATTCAAATCCGTTCAGCTGGTTCCGGTTCCGGCGCCTGGTGAAATGGCAGCATGAGCAGTGAGCTCCGTCCTCAGCTGCGACAACAAGCTCCCCTGCGGTGACACAGCATCTCCCCGCTGGCTGCAACCTACATGGCTGAGCTCCCCGAGTCAGCAACTATTGAGAGGTACCTTCTGCGTACCCCCCCCCGGGATGAGCGCCCGCCGTGCACCTTGAAGAGTACCGCGAGCCAGGCACCCCCCAAGATGGTGGACACTACTGGGGGGGGATAGTGCTCCCAATCCTTCTGTCTCTGCTCTTCCTTCCCCTATACCTCCCGCTCCAGAACACGTAGGACCTGCTGCTCCATCGATGGACTATAAAATCTTGGCAAGAGAAATAATGGAGCTCCTCCGCTCAGACTTATCCTCTATGATATCGGAGGCCATAGGGATCCACGTACAGGACATCAAAAAGGAGGTAACCTCGGTAATGCAGAAGGTGTCAGCAACAGAAAAAAGGATTAGTGATTTAGAGGAAACGGTGAAAGAGGCCCAGGATCTTGCACAGACAGCATGCAATAAGCAAGTAATTATCTATATACAGTGGCTTGCAAAAGTATTCGGCCCCCTTGAAGTTTTCCACATTTTGTCACATTACTGCCACAAACATGAATCAATTTTATTGGAATTCCACGTGAAAGACCAATACAAAGTGGTGTACATGTGAGAAGTGGAACGAAAGTCATACATTATTCCAAACATTTTTTACAAATCAATAACTGCAAAGTAGGGTGTGCGTAATTATTCGGCCCCCTGAGTCAATACTTTGTAGAACCACCTTTTGCTGCAATTACAGCTGCCAGTCTTTTAGGGTATGTCTCTACCAGTTTTGCTCATCTAGAGACTGAAATCCTTGCCCATTCTTCTTTGCAAAACAGCTCCAGCTCAGTCAGATTAGATGGACAGCATTTGTGAACAGCAGTTTTCAGATCTTGACACAGATTCTCGATTAGATTTAGATCTGGACTTTGACTGGGCCATTCTAACACATGGATATGTTTTGTTTTAAACCATTCCATTGTTGCCCTGGCTTTATGTTTAGGGTCGTTGTCCTGCTGGAAGGTGAACCTCCGCCCCAGTCTCAAGTCTTTTGCAGACTCCAAGAGGTTTTCTTCCAAGATTTCCCTATATTTAGCTCCATCCATCTTCCCATCAACTTTGACCAGCTTCCCTGTCCCTGCTGAAGTGAAGCAACCCCAGAGCATGATGCTGCCACCACCATATTTGACAGTGGGGATGGTGTGTTCTGAATGATGTGCAGTGTTAGTTTTCTGCCACACATAGCGTTTTGCATTTTGGCCAAAAAGTTCACTTTTGGTCTCATCTGACCAGAGCACCTTCTTCCACATGTTTGCTGTGTCCGCCACATCGCCTGTGTCAAACTGCAAACGGGACTTCTTATGCTTTTCTGTTAACAATGGCTTTATTCTTGTCACTCTTCCATAAGAGCCAACTTTGTGCAGTGCATGAATAATAGTTGTCCTATAGACAGATTCCCCCACCTGAGCTGTAGATCTCTGCAGCTCGTCCAGAGTCACCATGGGCCTCTTGACTGCATTTCTGATCAGTGCTCTCCTTGTTTGGCCTGTGAGTTTAGGTACACGGCCTTGTCTTGGTAGGTTTACAGTTGTGTAGAGATGGGCTGAACCTCCAATGTTCAGTTCACGAACCCTGTTCTCGAACCTCCGCGAAAGGTTCGGTTCGCGAAAAAGTTCGCGAACCGCAATAGACTTCAATGGGGAGGCGAACTTTGAAAAATAGAAAAAATTCTGCTGGCTGGAAAAATGATAGAAAACATGTTTCAAGGGATCTAATACCTGGAGGCAGACATGATTGAGTGAAATACACATCAAAAGTCCCAGGCAAAATTCTAGATTTCACAAAAATCCCTATTTTAAGGTCATTTTTCAATTACAGGTCTGCTCTGCTCCTTTTCTTCTTCCTTCCTCCCTTCTACCTATTCTCTCCTCCCATCTGCCAGATAATTATAGTATTTCAAAAGCCAGCTTACATACCATGGCTGGGAATTGAACCCAGATCTCACTGTGTGGTGGGCAAGTTCCTTAACCGCTGTACCACCAACACTACTAACTAAAGCTATCCTAGCATGTACCATTTCTGTTCAATCCAAGAGAAAAATTAGACAAGACAAATAACATTTATATCCTTAAGCAGTGGCTGGATGGTGTAATGGTTAAGGGCTCTGCCTCTGACACAGGCGACCAGGGTTCAAATCTTGGCTCTGTCTGTTCAGTAAGCCAGCACCTGTTCAGTAGGAGACCTTAGGCAAGTCTTCCTAACACTGCTACTGCCTATAGAGTGTGCCCTAGTGGCTGCAGCTCTGGTGCTTTGAGTCTGCCAGGAGAAAAGCGTGATATAAATGTTATTTGTCTTGTCTAATTTTTCTCTTGGATTGAGCAGAAATGGTACATGCTAGGCTAGCTTCTGTTAGTAGTGTTGGTGGTACAGTGGTTAAGGTACTAGCCCACCACACAGTAGGACCTGGCTTCAATTCCCAGCCAATGTGAGTTAGCTTTTATGCTACAAGTCCTTAAAGGGAACCTAAACTGAGAAGGATATGGATTTTTCCTTTTAAAATAATACCAGTTGCCTGAATCGCCTGCTGATCCTGTGTCTCTAATACTTTTAGCCACAGCCCCTGAACAAGCATGCAGATCAGGTGCTCTGACTGTATCAGACTGGATTAGCTGCATGCTTGTTTCAGGGTGTGATTCAGCCACTATTGCAGTCACAGAGATCAGCAGGACTGCCAGGCAACTGGTATTGTTTAACAGGAAACATCCATATCACTCTCAGTTAAGGTTCCCTTTAAGCAACCTAATTTTTCTCTTGGATTGAGCAGAAATGGTACATGCTTGGCTAGCTTCAGTTAGTAGTGTTGGTGGTACAGCGGTTAAGGTACTTGCCCACCACACAGTATGATCTGGGTTCAATTCCCAGCCACGGTATGTAAGCTGTCTTTTGAAATACTATAATTCCCTGGCAGATGAGACCCTCCTCCCTCCGGTAGGAGGGACTAATATACAAGAACCTAATTAAACACTCTCTAGCAGAAAGTAGAGTGTGTGTAGCAGCTGTCCCTTAACTAATTAGTGTAGGCAGATGACGAGTGAGTAAAACGGCACAAGGACCTCACCTTTTATAAGGGGGGGGGGGGGGCTCCAGGCGTGAGTGCAGTCTTATTGGCAACAATATGCCTGCTGACTGTGATGTAGAGGGTCAAAGTTCTGCTCCATAGAGCATTATGGGGTGAATCGAACTTCCGCAAAAGTTCGCCTTTGCATGGTGAACGCGAACCACCGAAGGTCGCCTGGAACCGTTCGCCGGCGAACCGTTTGGCCCATCTCTACAGTTGTGCCATACTCCTTCCATTTCTGAATGATTGCTTGAACAGTGTTCTGTGGGATGTACAAGGCTTTGGAAATCTTTTTGTAGCCTAAGCCTGCTTTAAATGTCTCAATAACTTTCTCCCTGAACTGTCTGGTGTGTTCTTTGGATTTCATGGTGTTGTTGCTCCCAATATTCTCTTAGACAACCTCTGAGGCCATCACAGAGCAGCTGTAATTGTACTGACATTAGATTACACACATGTGCACTCTATTTAGTCATTAGCACCCATCAGGCAATGTCTATGGGCAAATGACTGCACTCAGACCAAAGGGGGCTGAATAATTACGCACACCCCACTTTGCATTTATTTATTTGTAAAAAATGTTTGGAATCATGTATGATTTTCATTCCACTTCTCATGTGTACAGCACTTTGTGTTGGTCTTTCATGTGGAATTCCAATAAAAATGATTCATGTTTGTGGCAGTAATGTGACAAAATGTGGAAAACTTCAAGGGGGCCGAATACTTTTGCAAGCCACTGTATATAAAATCGGATGTGGGTGTGTGTGTATGTGTGTATGTGCCACGATCACTCGAAAACGGCTTGACCGATTTGAACGAAACTTGGTATACAGATCCCTTACTACCTGGGATGATATGTTCTGGGGGTCTTGTGGCCCCCCCTACACACTTGGGTGGAGCTACAAACAGCAAATCAGATTTCACCCATTCATGTCAATGGAAAACATGGAAAAGGCTGCCATTCTCACAGTATTCAAGCCAGAGTCCCCACACTTGGCACAGGTGGTCACTTGGTGACCGAGGTTACAAATCCAGGAAAAGTGGGTGGAGCATAAATCAGCCAATCAAATTGCAGCCATTTATTTTAATTGGGAAAATGTAAACTGCAGCCAATCTTAGACTGTTAATCCCAGGGTTCTCAAACTTGGCACACTTGGTCACTGGGTGGATGCGATTAAGATTCAGGAAAGTGGGTGGAGCCTACAACAGCAAATCAAAATTCACCTATTGATTTTCAAGGGGAATATTTAAACTGCTGCTATTCTTACACTGTTAATGGCAGAGGCTTCAAACTTGCTACAGTCGGTCATTGGGTAACTGGGGTCCAAATTCACTAAAGAGGCGTGGCCAAAAACAGCCAATCAGATTTCCTTGGTGGATAAACTGCTTCCATTCACACATTTTTGATGCCAGGAACCTGAAAACTCACAAACTTGGTCATTGAGTGACTGTGTGTCAAGGTTACAAAAAGTGGGTGGAGCCAAAAACAAATTTTACAGGGAAAATATGAACTGCAGCCATTCTTACACCGTTAATGGCAGGGTTATCAAACTTTGCACAGTTGGTCACTGGGTGAATGAGATTAAGATCTTGGAAAGTGGGTGGAGCTTACAACAGCCAATAAAAATTCACCTTTTGAATTTCAAAGGAATATTTAAATGGCTACCATTCTTATACTGTTAATAGCAGATGCAACATGACACAATTGGCCACTGGGTGACTGGGATTATTATTCAGAAATGTGGGTGGAGACTACAACAGCTAATCAAAATTCACCTATTGATTTTCAAGGGGAATATTTACATTGCTGCCATTTTTACACTGTTAATTGCAGAGGCCTCAAACCTGATACAATCAATAATTGGCTGACTGGGGTCCAAATTTACTAAAGGGGTGGGGCCACAAACAGCCAATCAGATTTGTTAGATTGATTTCAGCCACTCTGTTATTGGTAGGGTTCTCAAACTCGACGCAGTTGGCCACTGGGTGACTGGGATTAATATTCAGGAAAGTGGGTGGAGCCTACAGCAGCCAATCAAAATTCACCTTTTGATTTTCAAGGGGAATATTTACATTGCCGCCATTCATACACTCTTAATGGCAGAGGCCTCAAATCTGGTACAGTCAGTCACTTGCAGACTGGGGTTTAAATGCTGAAAAGGGCCAAAAACAAATTTGTTTAATTGCAATGGGAAAATGCAACTTATTGATGTCAAAGACCCCACATCTCATAAACTTGGTCATTGAGTGACTGCATGTGAAGGTTAGACACTACACAACTAACTTTTTATATGGGAAAATATAAATTGCAGCTATTCTTACACTGTTATTGGCAGGGTTCTCAAACTTGACACAGTTGGTCTCTGGGTGACTGGGATTAATATTCAGAAAAGTAGGTGGAGCCTACAAGAGCCAATCAAAATTCACTTATTGATTTTCAAGGGAATATTAAAACTGCTGCAATTCTTACACTGTTGATGCCAGAGGCCTCAAACCTGCTACAGTCGGTCGTTCAAATTCACTAAAGGGGTGGAGCCACAAACAGTCACATTTTTTTTCTGGATAAACTGCTTCCATTAGCACAATGTTGATGCCAGGAACCCGAAAGTTCACAAACTTGCTCATTAAGTGACTGTGAATCAAGGTTACAAAAACTGGGTGGAGTCAAAAACAGATTTCTCTGGGAAAATGTAAACTGCAGCCCTTCTTCACTGTTAATCCCAGGGTTCTCAAACTTTGCACAGCTGATTACTGGGTGACTCGGATTATTATTCAGAAAAGTGGGTGGAGCCTAAAAAAGCCAATCAAAATTCACCTGCTGATTTTCAAGGGGAATATTACAATTGCAGCCATTCTTGCACTGATTGGTCATTGGGTTACTGGGATTCAAATTCAGAAAAGGGGACAGAGCCGCAAACAGCCAATCAGATTTGTTTCGTTTCACTGGGAAAATACAAATTGATGCTAAGGACCCAAAGCTCGCAAGCATGGTCATTGGGTGACTGTGTGTCCAGGTTACAAAAAGCAGGCGGAGCCAAAAACAAATTTCACTGGGAAAATATAAACTACATCCATTCTTACACCGTTAATGGCAGGGTCATTAACTGGGAAAATGTAAACTGCAGCCCTTCTTCACTGTTAAGGGCAGGGATCTCAAACTTTGCCCAGATGGTCACTGGGTGACTGAGAGTAATATTCAGGAGAGTGGGTGGAGCCTATAATAGCCAATCAAAATTCACCTATTTATTTTCAAGGGGAATATTTAAATTGCTGCCATTTTTACACTGGTAATCGCAGATGCCTCAAACCTGCTACAGTTGGTCATTGGGTGACTGGGGTTCAAATGCTGGAGAGGGGCGCAGTCACAAACAGCCAATCTGATTTGTTTAATTTCTATCGGAATATACAAATTATTGATACCAAAGACCCCAAAGCTCACAAACTTGGTCATTGAGTGTTTGTGCGTTAGGGTTAGAAAAAGTGGGCAGGGCCTAAATCAGTAAAATACATACACAGGCAATGCCGGGTCATCAGTGGGTGGAGACAAATACAAATTTCACTGGGAAAATGTAAACTGCAGCCATTCTTACACTGTTAATGGTAGGGATCTCAACCTTTGCACAGTTGGTCACTGGGTGACTGGGATTAACATTCAGAAAAGTGGGAGGAGCCTACAAAAGCAAATCAAAATTCACCTATTGATTTTCAATTGGCCACTGGGTGACTGGGATAAATATTCAGAAATGTGGGTGGAGCCTACAACAGCCAATCAAATTTTACCTATTGATTTTCAAGGGGAATATTCACATTGCTACCATTCTTACACTGTTGATGGCAGAGGCCTCAAACCTGATACAGTCAGTCATTGGGTGACTGGGTTCCAAATTCAATAAAGGGGTGGAGCCACAAACAGCCAATCAGATTTTTTAGATTGATTTCAGCCATTCTGTTATTTGCAGGGTTCTCAAACGTGACACAGTTGGCCACTGGGTGACTGGGACTAATATTCAGGAAAGTGGGTGGAGCCTACAGCAGTCACCTTTTGACTTTCAAGGGGAATATTGCAACTGCAGCCATTCTTACACTGTTAATGGCAGAGGCCTCAAACCTGCTACAGTCGGTCGTTAAGTGTCTGGGGTTCAAATTCAGTAAAGGGGCGGAGACAAAAACAGCCAGATTTCTTTGCTGGATAAACTGCTTCCATTACCACAATTTTGATGCCAAGAACCCAAAAGCTCACAAACTTGGTCATTGTGTAGTGACTGTGTGTTCAGGTTACAAAAAGTGGGTGGAGTTATAACAGATTTTTCTGGGAAATTGTAAACTGCAGCCCTTCTTCACTGTTAATGGAAGGGTTCTCAAACTTAGCATAGCTGGTTACTGGGTGACTGGGATTAATGTTCAGAAAAGTGGGTGGAACCTAAAAATGCCAATCAAAAATCACATGTCGCTTTTCAAGGAGAATATTACAATTGCTGCCATTCTTGCACTGTTAATGGCACAAGCCTCAGACCTGGTACAGTTGGTCATTGGGTCACTGGGGATCAAATTCAGAAAAAGGGGACAGAGCCACAAACAGTGAATCAGATTTGTTTCATTTCATGGGAAAATACAAATGATTGATGCCAAGGACCCCAAAGTTCACAAACTTGGTCATGAAGTAGTGCCTTTGTGTCCAGGTTACAAAAAGTGGTCGGAGCCAAAAACAAATTTCACTGGGAAAGTGTAAACTGCAGCCCTTCTTACACTGTTTATGGCAGGGTTCCCAAACTTTGGCCAGATGGTCACTGAGTGACTGAGATTAATATTCAGGGAAGTGGGTGGAGCCTATAATAGCCAATCAAAATTCACCTGTTGATTTTCAAGTGGAATATTTAAATTGCTGCCATTTTTCCACTCTTAATAGCAGATGCCTCAAACCTGCTACAGTTGGTCATTGGGTGTTCAAATGCTGGAGAGGGGGTGAAGCCACAAACAGCCAATCTGCCAATCTCAAAAACTTGGTCATTGAGTGTTTGTGCGTTAGGGTTAGAAAGTGGACGGAGCTAACACCAGCCAAATACATACACGGGCAATGCCGGGTCATCAATGGGTGGAGACAAATACAAATTTTACTGGGAAAATGTAAACTTCAGCCATTCTTACACTGTTAATGGCAGGGTTTTTAAACTTTGCACAGTTGGTCACTGGGAGACTGGGATTAATATTCAGAAAAGTGGGTGGAGCCTACAAAAGTGAATCAAACTTCACCTATTGCTTTTCAAGGGGAATATTTAATTGCTACCATTCTTGCACTGTTAATGGCACAGGCCTCAAACCTGGTACAGTTGGTTATTGGGTGACTGGGGTTCAAATTCAGAAAAGGGTGTGGAGCCACAAACAGTCAATCAGATTTTTTAATTCCAATGCAAATTATTGATACCAAAGACCGCAAAGCTCACAAACTTGGTCAGTGAGTAATTGTGTGTTAGGGTTAGAAAAAGTATGCAGAGCCAACACCAGACAAATACATACCCGGGCAACACCGGGCAATCAGCTAGTGTTCTATAAAATAGACGATCTTGAGAATGGTTCTAGGCGAAACAATTTGAGATTTATTGGCATACCAGAGTCTATAAAGCTGGCAGATCTAGCTAATATTTGCTCTATTGAATTTCCAAAAGCTCTGGGATTTGATACTTTGCTCAAAGTGGAGCGAGCCCACCGTGTGGGGCCTATACTTAATAATCGTAAAGGCCCTAGACCAGTAATAGCAAGGTACCTGGACTACTCAGAAAAAAACTGAATTAATGCATGTTTATAGGGCCCAGCGGAAACTAGAGTATCAAGGCCACAAAATCCTTATAGTTGCGGACTATTCTGCTGAGGTGAATAAGGCTCGGAAGACATTTAACCCTGTTTGCCAGCTTCTTGTGAAGAAAAAGATCTGCTTTGCGCTAAATTACCCAGCAACTCTACTCGTTAATGATACAGAAGGAACAGCTTCTTCATGTATAAGCCCACAGGAAGCAGATAAATATATTCGTACTCTATCTGCCAGATTCCCACTTCGGCAAAGTCAGATCTCTGATCTGGAACAAGAACAAGAGCAGGACATAAATCCTTCTCAGGAAGATCCTAATAATCAGCTGAGTCAAACATCTTCGGAATGAGGAGACTGATGGGCACTTAAAGCTAATATTATTATTGCTACGTTAATTTTATGCCATCTGCCTACCTGAAGTATTGCATTGGGGAGATGCTGTTCTATGTGTTTTTCTTTTGCACATGTTTTTTAGTTGTCACCATTATGGGGAAGTGACTCTAGTTATATTATGTTCTGATTTAAAAAAAAAAAAGAGAGAGAGAGAGCTGCTCAGGCATAGCAGCTGAGGACATACTTACTGTCTCTAGTGGAGGGTAAAACCCTCTCTACCAAAGTCTTCTTCTCTCTTCTTCTGATATCAGCTGAAGGGGCCATAGCTTATGCTCTGGCTCTTGTTGATTAGTGTTCTGACTCTTTGGTCTCAACAGGAAAAAGGAAGTCAGACAGGAGCGTAACTAGAAATCACTAGGCCCCCCTGCAAAACTTTGGATAGGGCCCTTCAACTCCCATGCCCCCCTGCAATGCGTTTTCTCCATGCAGATAAAAACAGACAGCAGTGAAGCACTGCAGGCATTTTATCTATCAATTGCATTCGCCTCTGTGATAAGCCATGCATGTTTTCATAGAAAAGAAAATGCATACAGAAAACTGGCTGACGAGTGTGCTCCCAGCCTCAGCTTATTACACTCACTCTGTCCATCTCTGATGGAGCAGAACTGGCTCTGCAGACTTCTCCAGCATCACTACAGTACACAACTCTTGGCCAGGGGTAGGTTGGGGGCAGAGCAGCACTGTACACAAGAGCCTGCTGCAAACCGAATAGAGACTGTGTCTACAAATCTTTGTCTGCAAAACTTTGTATGAATCCTTATTAGTGGATAAGCAGATGCAGTCATTAGAACAATTGTGCAGAGAGCATAAAGTTTGTTTCTCTTCGTGAGTTGTCAGTCTCTCCTTACAAGAAAAAGAAACCTCTTTCCTGACGGGGCCCCCTGTGGCTTCTGGGCCCCCCTGCAGCTGCATATCTTGCAGGGTCTATTGTTACGCCCCTGAAGTCCGAAAAGGTTACGTACCTGCATGATGTTGTGCTCCATGTTGGATGTGTTTCGGTGAAACACCGGTGCAGAAATTTTTGTGCCGAGGCTTCTGTTCATGTACTGCCAAAATTGGGGAAAGGGAGGGGTGGGGTTAAAGTTTCAGGGGGTATTGGTGTCTCCGTCACATTTACTATAATACTGAACTTGTAAGCATTCTTCTAAAAATACTATGATTGATAAATGTATTCTCTCTATTTGCTTATATGCCGAAGGGGTGCAGCTGGGACACCTCTTGGCAACATGTGATATGTGTTTTAGATCAAGAAAGTTGGAGATCTTTCTCAGCCATCCCCCTTGACAGTATTAAGTTAGTAACGTGGAATGTCAGTGGATTACGTACACCACAAAAACGCACTCAGGTATTGCGCCATTTACATAAAATGAAGGTGGATTGTGCAATACTGCAGGAGACACATCTCCGTAAACACGAAATACAATTAATGTCAAAGTTTTAGGTGGGTAGGGGGATTGGCTCGCCCTCTTGTGGACGAAGGGCTGAAGTTATAATCTATATATATAATAGAGTAAGTGCCTCAACCTTCAAACAAGAAGAAGAAGTAGCGCCCTGCCCCCAGGGCTGGTCCAAGCAAGAAAAAGGGGCTGGTCCAAGCAAGAAGAAGAAGTAGTGTCATATCAAACCAAGGGCAAAGAGAGATAATTTGCATATTCAGTAGTAGTGCATTGTGGGTAACCACAAATGTTCACTTATAGCGGAATTATTGCAGATTTGCTTCTGTTTTAAGAAGGAAAATTACACCAAGCTTTGCTTTTTTTAGTAGGAGGTATTTTTGGTCTCTTTTATCCCCCTATACATTCTTAGTAGTTAGGGTCACCCTGAGCTGCTTGGTTACTCTGTTGTACTGGTCCAAGCCCCATCTCATACAGCCATATCAATCCCTGTTATGGCTATCATTCATGAAAGTGCTGTCGGTATGGAGAATCAATGTGGGTAAACACCGCTGCCGGTATTTTAGACTTCTGGGTGGGCATTCATAAAAAAGTATCCATGTGCGGTAGCAGTGCGGAGTTTTCCCGAACTAGGCTGGTGGTAGGCTTGCGGAGACATGGAAGCTGCCGAGTTGATACATTTCTCCGTGTTCCGCTCTGCTACAGCTGACTGGGAGGTCTGTGTCTCCATTCACTTACATTGGTATCGCCACATCAGAGGGAGCGTTACTTCCCGACCTCACACCGCTTGCGGTGATCTTCATGAATTAACATTTTGCTCCATTTTTTACAATAATCACCGCACAAGGCGGTGATTATCGCTCTGCTTGGTAATGTCAGCTTTTCATGCGGAAGGAGCCTTTATGAATGCAGATTTTGCTACGTGTTCAGGAAAGTCAGCTGTTTTAAGCATTTCCGCATGCTTTATGAATGATAGCCTATGTAGTGATGAGAACCAAAGGTCTGAAATAGGCTGTCACATGTGGGTTTGATATGACTGTGTAAAACTTAGAGCTATAGGCTTGCTTGGCTTACTAAGGGTGAAAAGGAATAATTTGCATATTTAGTAGCGGTGCATTGTGGGTAATCACAAATGTTCACTTATAGTTGAGTAATTGCATATTTCTTTCTGTTTCAGGAAGGCAAATTACACCAAGCTTTGTTTTTTTTAGTAGGAGGTCTTTTTGGTCCCTTTTATCCCCCTATACATTACGAGTAGTTTGGGTCACCCTGAGCTGCTTGGTTACTCTGTTGTACTGGTCCAAGCCCTATCTCATACATCTGTATCAATCCCTGCCATGTACTGATGAGGAACAAAAGTCTGAAACAGGCTGTCACATGTGGGTTTGACATGACTGTGTAAAATTTAAAGCTATATGCTTGCTATACACCAGCAGCACTGGATGCTTGCTTGGCTTACCAAAGTGCAAAAGGAATTATTTGCATATTTAGTAGCAGTGCATTGTGAGTAACCACAAATGTTCACTTATAGCTGAATTATTGCATATTTTCTTCCGTTTTAGGAAGGCAAATTATACCATGCTTTGCTTTTTTTAGTAGGAGGTCTTTTTGCTCCCTTTTATCCTCCTATACATTCCGAGTGGTTTGGGTCACCCTGAGCTGCTTGGTTACTCTGTTGTACTGGTCCAAGCCCTATCTCATACAGCCGTATCAATCCTTGCCATGTACTGATGAGGACCAAAAGTCTGAAACTGGCTGTCTACATGTGGGTTTGATATGACTGTGTAAAATTTAAAGCTATATTCTTGCTATACACCAGTGGCTCTTGATGCTTGCTTGGCTTACCAAGGGGGGAAAGGGGTAAGTTTCATATTTAGTAGCAGTGCATTGTAGATAACCACAAATGTTCACTTATAGCTGAATTATTGCAGATTTCCTTCTGTTTTAAAAAGGCAAATTACACCAATACAGTGTGCGGCAATACAGGAAGTGACGACAGTGGAACGCACGATAGAACACGGAAGAGGTGAGGCATCCCCGCCCGCTGCCTCTTACTAATAGTGGCGGCTGCTACTGTGCTTAAGTAGGAGGGGGAATGCACATGGGGGACCAAGGTGAGGGGGGGGGGGGTTCCTGCTGAGCTTAAGCTGGAGGTAGAACACAAACGGGGGACCCAGTTGAGGGAGGGTCCAACCCCCCTCCCCACCGCTGTGCCCAATACCCCCTTCCTGCCCTCTACCCTCGTATGCGGCGTATGCTACGCCGCGGGTCGGCTAGTGTTGTTTAATAAACAACTTGCAAGTAAGATATGTACATTTGAAGTTGATAAGCTAGAAGGGAGATGGCTGAAGGTAGACCTTTCAATCAAGGAGCAACCCTTTGTGATATGCGGCATTTATGCTCCAAATGCTAATAATCAATCCTTCTACAATACCTTAGCTGATCATGTCCAGGCAGCACCCTCACATTCTAAGATTATAGTAGCGGGAGACTGTAATGCTGTTCCGTCAATACAGGAAGATAGAAGGGGACCAAATTCCTCTGGGGTGGATGCACCTGTGAGCCATCAAGACAATCAGTTGGAACTTTTCTTAACGAAAACAGGACTAGTGAATGCATGGCGCCATCTACATCCCCTTGATTGTGATTTTACACATTACTCGAGAGTTCATGCCTCACATTCCAGGATAGACTTAATTTGTGTTTCCCCTAACTTAACTACTAAAGTTATCTCCTCTGAAATCAAGGCGATGGTTATCTCTGACCATGCCCCAGTCCAGGCCCTAATACACTAGAGATCAACCAAACATACCTGGGAAGGCTGGAGGTTTCCTAGTTATCTGTATCATGACGAGCAATTTGCCATAGCACTAGCTAATTGGTGGGGAGAATATTCTGAAGATAACCGAAAACATCGCAAAAACCCTGTACTTTATTGGGAAGCTGCTAAAGCTTTTAAGTGTTAAGGGGACGCATCATCGGCTATGTCACATCCTATAAGAAGAAAGCATTAGAAAACTATCCTCAGACATGCAAGAAATCAAGAAAAGCTTATTTACTGTACCTGGTGAAATCCTCCGATATCAATCGCCAGCTTTGGTTGAATGCTAAAAGAGAAAGTGACCTCTGGCTAGAACGCTACGATAAAACATTCTGATCATACAGAGCAGCAAAAGTTTTTAAATTAGCTAACAAGTCAGGTAAAATCTTAGCGAATTTGACTAAGACTGGCTGGGCTCCCAGTTGCATCCACTTGTTGAGAAACCCACAGGGCAAGGGGTGCTCAAGGCATAAAGAGGTGATCCAGCTATATACTTCTTTCTATGAAAGATTATATAATTCAGGGGGAAGGGACCCTGTAGCTATGGAGGAATACCTGGACAAAATTACGCTACCACAACTCTCTGAAGAAGATTCAGAATTCCTGAACGCTGACATCACAAAAAAAGAAGTAGACTGGGTATTAAACATTCAACGCTGGGAACGGCCCCGGGTCCCGACGGACTGACATCTGAATTTTACCGCATTTTACGGCCACAGATCATGACATGCATTACGACCCTCTATAACAAAATTATTACAACGCAATCATTCCCCCCCTACGGCTAATATGGCATACATTAAACTAATTCCGAAATCTGGCAAAGACCCTGCAGACCCAGCTTTTTATAGATCAATTTCACTCCTACATCAGGATATTAAATTTGCATCTAAAATGATGGCAGATAGACTGGCAACTCTATTACCTAACCTGATTATGTATAACCAAGTAGGATTCTTGCAAGGTCGAAGTGCAGTATCGAATGTGAGAAAAGCTGTATCTGTTCTGGAGTATTGCCGTCTGATGGGCAGAGGGACTGGATCAGAGGCCTTCTTGGCATTAGATGCCGAGAAGGCCTTCGATAGTGTCGAGTGGCCTACTGGCCTTAGCTACATAGAGTGATGTCAGCGTTCGGTTTTGAGGGTAACTTTGTTTCCTACATTTTAGCAATGTACGATAAACCTGAGGCTAAGTTGTCCCTGGTTGAGGTAATGGGAACAAGCATAGTGTTGGGGCGGGGAACGAGGCAGGGGTGTCCCTTATCTCCGTTACTATTTAATCTGGCTTCGGAACCCCTGTCTCGTTCTCTGTGCTGTCTGGACATTTTTGAGGGTATACATGTGGGGTCTTGCCATTTGTGGATTATATTTTGTTGTTTTTATCCAACCCAAAGAGAGATCTACCTAACACAATGACACATATCAAAGCTTTCGGATCCTTTTCTGGGTTGGCTATAAATTACAACAAGAGTGAACTGCTTTTCCTGTCTAGACAGACCCATGAGAGACATAAGGAATGGATACACTCACTAGGAGTTAAATGGGCTGAAGGCTACATTACATATTTAGGAGTTAAAATACCAAGAGACCCTAATCGCCTATACTATCTTAAATATGCTCCCCTCATTGGTAAAATCAAGACTGAGTTACATACAGTAAATGGGAACAGCTCCCAATATCTTTGAGTGGGAGAATTTATTTAATCAAGATGGTCAGTTTTGCACGTCTCCTGTACCCTCTTACCTATTTCATTGCGGCATAAAGATATTCAAAATTTAGAATCAGCATTTATAAATTTTTTGTGGCTGGGAAGGAAACCTAGGATAGCATTATCCAAACTTAAGAAATCTGCTGACAAGCTAGGATTTAACTTTCCTGACATTAGAGGCTATCATTTATCCTCTTCATTTAGACATAAGAGATTGGATGGGTAACTCTGCTTATTATTCTGATACCTCACTAGAACAGGAAATGATATATCCATGGTCCTTACAAGGCATTCTCCATACTAAACTCTCTCTTCTGCCTATGCATATTAAAAGAAATTTAGTGCTACGGGACACCATACTCACCTGGAGAGAATCTAGAAAATTATTTAACCATTTCAGCCCGCAGGGATTTTTCACCTTATGCATCAGAGCAATTTTCACCTCCCATTCACTCACTAATAACTTTATTATTATTATTATTATTATTTATATAGCGGCAACATATTCCGCAGCATATTCCGCATCACTACTTATCACAATTTATTGATCTATATCTTGTTTTTTCTGCCACTAATTAGGCTTTCTTTGGGTGGTACATTTTGCTAAGAATTATTTTTTATAAATGCATTTTAACAGGATTAATAAGAAAAAAATGGAAAAAATCATTATTTCTCAGTTTTCCGCCATTATAGCTTTAAAATAATCCACGCTACCATAATTAAAACCTATGTATTTTATTTGCCCGTTTATCTCGGTTATGACATTATTTAAATTTTGTCCCTATCACAATGTATGACACCAATATTTTATTTGGAAATAAAGGTGCATTGTTTCCGTTTTGTGTCCATCACTATTTACAAGCTTATAATTAAAAAAAATGTTCATAGTATACCCCCTTCAAATGCATATTTAAAACGTTCAGACCCTTAGGTAACTATGTTTTTTTTTTTTTTCTTTTAATTGTAATTTTTTTTTTCCATTAAAAATTTTATTTGGGTAATATTTTGGTGTGGGAAATGTGCAAATTGTAATGTAAAAAATATGTAGATGTAGTTTTACTATTTGGCCACAAGATGGCCACCTTGAATTTTTTTTCCCTCCTTGTGCTTCTCGCTAAGCGTAAGCACAAGGGGATGCGGAAATGTTTACGGGCAGAAAGACTGAAGCCTCTTGTAAGAGCGCTTCGGTTTTTCTGCTGGGGAGACGGATCGGTGATTGGGAACCATGTTCCCATTCACTGATCACAGGGCTACCGCGGGACACCATGAGGGCACGGGGACACGCCCGCGATCGCGTGCGGCAGAAATAGTTAAAGTGGACCCAAATTAAAAATACAAGATTTCAGAAATAAAAACCTATTTTCTAAATTATAATAATAAATAGCAGCCTTTTTTTCAGCTGCATGATGACAAATATAAAGTACTGTATATTCCGGCGTATAAGACAACTTTTTGAACCCTGAAAATTTTCTGCAAAGTGGGGGGTCGTCTTATACGCCGGGTGTCAGGTGCGGGGTGTCAGTATTTGTGCCAAGCAGAGCTTACTGGGTGCAGCAGCCTTGGCGTCTTGGGTCCGCTCATGACCTGGGTCCTTCTATGTCCTCCACTGTCCCCCTGCATCATTCATATCCGTGTCCCGTGTTTGAACATTCAAAGCTGCAATACAGTAGCATCTTGCGAGCAGCCGCTCGCGTGGGTAACAAGGCAGCTTCCTGATTCCGGGTCACCTGACTGGTGACGTGTGCGTAGGAAGAGGAAGACACTGAATTGTGGAGCGCACACGTCACCAGTCAGGTGACCCGGGACCAGGAAGCTGCCTTGTAACCCACGCGAGCGGCTGCTCGCAAGATGCTACTGTATTGCAGATTTGAATGTTTAAACACGGGACATGGACATGAATGATGCAGGGGGACAGTGGAGGACATAGAAGGACCCAGGACAAGAGCGGACCCAAGACGCCAAGGCTGCTGCACCCGGTAAGCTCTGCTTGGTACAAATACTGACACCCCACACCTGACACCCAGTTCCAAAATGGCACAGCCTGAACTCTTTTCCCTCCCCTGGATGACTGCAGCACCCAGTAATATGCAAAGGGTGTATACAGGGTAGGCCAGGAGGACAGAGGAGGCATGTTATGAAGAGGGGTAGTCTTATAGGGCGAGTATATGCCAAACTCTTTCTTTTAACTGGAAAAGTTGGGGGGTCGTCTTATACGCCGGGTCGTCTTATACGCCGGAATATACGGTATTTTAAATTTATAGGAGGAACCCCTCCCTGCCTTTCATATTGCCGGGACAGAATCCGGCAAACTGGTGGAGTAGGTGGTGTCCGGCAAAGGAGGAATTGCTAATGGCTGCACCTGTATAACCCTAGTTAGGAAGAGAGAAAGGAGAAAAGCATGCACTGAAATGCTAATAGGCTTTAAGGAGTGTTTATTTATCTTTGTATGTTTCAGAGTGGTGCAACTAAATATTTTGAATTAAAAAAATGTTTGGTTTGGGTCCGATTTAAATTGTCTGGTCAACTTTCACATCGAGCACCACTGATGGGCAATCCGGGTTTCCTTCCAGGTAGCATGCACTCAGCTTTTCAGAAATAGAAACAAGAGGGAGTCGTTTATTTATCCTCATTTTTGACATTCACAGGATCTTTTCGAACTTTTGAGGATCTTGTAGTACAATACCCCTTCATGGCAGGCCATTTTTATTATTACACTCAACTTAAGAGTTATTTTGAAAAGGTAGTGGGAAAGGGTGGAACATTACCCACAATCCAGGGTTTTGAAGACATGATGGTGGGGCTACAAGATAAACAGTCTCTTTCCTGGATCTACCATTTTATTAGAGATAGGCAAATAGCCAAAAAACAGGTACTCACTAAGCATTTATCTAAATGGGCGAACCTAAGCAATAACTCCCTTGAAGAGGTTCAAGACTCGGTAGTTGTGGCCTGGAATATGACTCATAAATGTATAGTTAGCTCTGAATGGAGGGAGATGCAATATAAGATTCTTCATAGAGCCTACATACCAATAAAAAGTCCCTACAAACATTCTGGTAATACGGCCAATTTACACGATTGCCCTAAATTATCTTCCCCTTATCCAGATTTAGATCATATGTTGTGGTCATGTAAAAATATACAATCACTGTGGTCTCTGGCTCTTGGCATATTGCAAATAGTGCAAGGCAGTGGTGCTCTCACGAATGGTCGTGATCACGGGTACGCGTGATTCACGGCCATTTTTCCGCATCACGAAGGCCGTGATCCGGATGCCGTGATCCGCATGGATCACGACATCGCGTCAAATCCGGATCACGGCATGCGTACAAAAAGACGGGTCACGACTCGTAATCACGGCCTTGATGCGGCCGTGATACGGATTTTTCCCAATACATGTCACTGGGCCAATCAGAGGCCCCTGACGCAGGCTAGAGCAACCAATCACAGGAGGGGAGGCTACATGCAGATTTTTATGTACGCATGGCCTACTGATACGCATGCGCATGCGCAGTCAGTGAGTACGGGTACCCACTGTTACGCATTGAACAATACGACACGTACATACATGCGGATTTGTATGTCCGCATGGCCTAATGATACGCTTGCGCATGCGCAATCTCAGCTATTCAACACGTACATTTCTACGCATGGCGGCATGGCGATACGCATGAAACATTACGGGTTACGACTGCTCACGACACAACATTGCTGATTTCTATAATACTAAACACGGGTAAAGACGGGTCGAGCCGGTTGCGGAAAAAAATACGGGACGCGATCACAGGTTGATACGGATGCGGCTCCAATAATCACGGCCGCATGCGGATCCGTGATTGGGGGGTATCCGAGCATCACTGGTGCAAGGTAAGCCCAGAGCATTGCATCCTCTCTTTTGTCTGTTGCACAGCCCAGACTTTCTGGAAGGAGAACAAAATAAATCTTTGTCCAGATTTGATCATTTGGTCTTTCTGGCTACCAATAAACTTATATTGTGTCACTGGCTGAACTCTACCCTGTTTACAGAAAATATGCTTAAAGAAGTAATAAATCACCTTATGCACTTAGAAAGTCTGAATATAGAACGGGAAAAGAAACATTCAACGAAAATCTTTTTTAAGACTTGGAGATCCTTTTTAGAAAAATAATGTTCCAGGGAACAGATTCTTAGTGTGATGGTTCCTTTGCAAAACACCTCTTGGTACCTGAAACAAAAAACAGGGGGATACCTGGGAAAACTTGAAGTTTGAATTGAAGAGTTATATAGAGTAAAAGAATCCATTATTGACTTTGGAAGGATTCATTAAGTGACGGAGACACCATAATTGTATATAGCTGAACTGGGTAGAGTAGGTATTATAAGACTGAAAATCACTGTTGGATATAAAACATCACTTCTGGAAGAATATCTTAACCTATGGGTATACCAAAACACCTGTATTTAATCACCTTTTTTTTGGGGGGGGGGGGGGGAATATATACTCCTAGACAAGAGATACAGGTATAAATGCGAGATATTACCGCATATACTCGCATATAAGCCGACCCCCCCAACTTGTACCTGAAAAACCAGGGAAAAATGATTGACCCCCATATAAGCCGGGGGTAGGAAATGCTGGATTGGTGCAGGCCGCGTGATCCCCCCCAGTGTGTCCCGGAATAGCTAGTATAGTGCCCAGTATGGGTAGGAAGTGCCTCAGTATAGCCTGTATAGTGCCCAGTTTAGCTAGAATAGTGCCCAGTATAGGTAGGTAGTGGCCAGTATAGTGCCCAGTATAGGTAGGTAGTGGCCAGTATAGTTCCCAGTATAGGTAGGTAGTGGCCAGTATAGTGCCCAGTATAGAAAGGTAGTGGCCAGTATAGTGCCCAGTATAGGTAGGTAGTGGCCAGTATACTGCCCAGTGTAGGTAGGTAGTGGCCAGTATAGTGCCCAGTATAGGTAGGTAGTGGCCAGTATAGTGCCCAGTATAGGTAGGTAGTGGCCAGTATAGTGCCCAGTATAGGTAGGTAGTGGCCAGTATAGTGCCCACTATAGGTAGGTAGTGGGCAGCATAGTGCCCAGTATAGATAGACAGTGGCCAGTATAGTGCCCAGTATAGGTAGGTAGTGGCCAGTATAGCGCTCCACCCGCAGCCGCCGCTGCTATTACCTGCTTAGGCAGCAGCTTCCTAATCCGGGTTCCCCTCTCATGTTGTGTATAAGTGATCACAGCAGCGCGCCCGGCGCTGCTGCTGTGACGTTGCAGGGGGCAGGAAAGAGCGCGGCTTCCTGTACCGGCGATGTGTATCGCCGTTACCAGGGAAACCGTCACAGCAGCAGCGCCGGGCGCGCTGCTGTGATCACTTATACGCAACATGAGAGGGGAACCCGGATTAGGAAGCGGCCGCTGCCTAAAGCAGGTAATAGCAGCGGCAGCCGCGGGGGGAGCGGAGAGCGGGGGGGGGGGGGGGGAGGGCGGACCACCGACCACCAGGAAAGACTCGCATACAAGCCGACCCCCCATCTTTTGACCCCCTTTTTGGGGGTCAAAAATTCGGCTTGTATGCGAGTACATACGGTACATGGAAATAGGTGAAGGAAATAGAAAAACAGAATTTATTAGTCCAGATCCTTGAGTCCTGATTGTACAATGGATGTGTAAGAAACGAGGCAGCTGCGGCGAACAGCACCGCCACCGCAGCTGCCTCCATGCGGCCATCTGTCCGTTCGGCGTCCAGGATGCCGAGGACGGAACATTCTCCCGTGCAGGGGGCTGCCATAGCGCGCGGGCGCACGCACAGACGGGACCTTTATGCGGGGAGGAAGCCCGTCAGCTGACCTGCTGGTCGGCTGACGTCAGAGGAGACCCACGGCGCCCAGGATTGGCTGATGAGAGGGGGGCGTGCCAGTGAGGTCTCCTCTGCTTCATAAGCCTACGGGCTGCATTGCTACTTTGTCTGTTGTCGTGAATACCAGCGTGTTAGCGCTCAGACCTTAGGCTAGTTCCCTGGTGTTGATGCTAAGGATTTCACACCAAGCTTAGGATATTGCTACCTTGTATTGTTATCTGTTTAGACTAGTTTCCTGGTGTTGATGCTACGGATTTCACACCTAGGCTAGAATATTGTTTACTGTTTGATCTCCTGTGTATGACTCTTAAGCTATTACTCTGACTCTGATCCTGCCCTCCGATTCTGTACTTTCGCCTATCTGCCTACCTGTTGCTGAACCTCCGCCTGATTACCGATTACTCTCTTGTCTCACGATTCTGTACTGATACGTACCTTCCTGTTGCTGAACCTCTGCCTGATTACCAATTACTCTCTTGTCTCACGATTCTGTACTGATACTTACCTCTCTGTTACCGAACCTTGCCTGCCTGACCATTCTACTCACCAGTGGGCCCTCGCCACTGGTGAGGTGTTACTTCGTCAGCTCCGCTGGTGAAAACAGTTCTGCTAGTCTATAGTTCAGCCTTAATTACCTGCTCGTTAGGTATCTGTTATTTTAGTATTACTGTATCTCTTAGGCTGCTGTATAGTTTGACTCACCCGCCCCTCGGGTGTTCAGTTGCCTGCAGTACATTCTGAATCACCCACCCCTCGGGAGATTCAGCCTCTTCAGTATTGTTTCTCCAGCTTGCTGGAGGTGGTACGTTAGTGCACGCTTCGTGTACTGATAGTACCTCACCAGTAGTGTTGGGCGAACAGTGTTCGCCACTGTTCGGGTTCTGCAGAACATCACCCTGTTCGGGTGATGTTCGAGTTCGGCCGAACACCTGACGGTGCTCGGCCAAACCGTTCGGCCATATGGCCGAACTAAGAGCGCATGGCCGAACGTTCCCCGAACGTTCGGCTAGCGCTGTGATTGGCCGAACGGGTCACGTGGTTCGGACCCGAACGCGCTCTGATTGGCCGAACGGTCACGTGGTTCGGGTAAATAAATACCCGAACCACGTCATATCTCCGCCATTTGTCTGTGGGTTTAGCTTTGGGTAGGCAGGCAGGGTAGTTCGCGCTCCAGCCACGCTAGCCAGGGTCCCCCCTGTCATTGTGTCACTGCTGGGAACAGTAGTACACCGCTTGCTCAGCCACACTATATAGCATTCTGTTTACTGCCACTCTGTGTACCTCGCTCAGCCACACTATATAGCATTCTGTTTACTGCCACTCTGTGTCTGCTGGGAATAGTAGTACACCGCTTGCTCAGCCACACTATATAGCATTCTGTTTACTGCCACTCTGTGTACCTCGCTCAGCCACACTATATAGCATTCTGTTTACTGCCACTCTGTGTCTGCTGGGAATAGTGGTACACCGCTCGCTCAGCCACACTATATAGCATTCTGTTCACTGTTCTGTGTCTGCTTGGAATAGTGGTACACCGCTCGCTCAGCCACACTATATAGCATTCTGTTTACTGTTCTGTGTCTGCTGGGAATAGTGGTACACCGCTCGCTCAGCCACACTATATAGCATTCTGTTTACTGTTCTGTGTCTGCTGGGAATAGTGGTACACCGCTCGCTCAGCCACACTATATAGCATTCTGTTCACTGTTCTGTGTCTGCTGGGAATAGTGGTACACCGCTCGCTCAGCCACACTATATAGCATTCTGTTCACTGTTCTGTGTCTGCTGGGAATAGTGGTACACCGCTCGCTCAGCCACACTATATAGCATTCTGTTTACTGTTCTGTGTCTGCTGGGAATAGTGGTACACCGCTCGCTCATCCACACTATATAGCATTCTGTTCACTGTTCTGTGTCTGCTGGGAATAGTGGTACACCGCTCGCTCAGCCACACTATATAGCATTCTGTTCACTGTTCTGTGTCTGCTGGGAATAGTGGTACACCGCTCGCTCAGCCACACTATATAGCATTCTGTTCACTGTTCTGTGTCTGCTGGGAATAGTGGTACACCGCTCGCTCAGCCACACTATATAGCATTCTGTTTACTGTTCTGTGTCTGCTGGGAATAGTGGTACACCGCTCGCTCAGCCACACTATATAGCATTCTGTTTACTGTTCTGTGTCTGCTGGGAATAGTGGTACACCGCTCGCTCAGCCACACTATATAGCATTCTGTTTACTGTTCTGTGTCTGCTGGGAACAGTAGTACACCGCTCGCTCAGCCAGAGTATATAGCATTGTGTTTACTGCCACTCTGTGTACACCGCTCAGCCAGACTATATACCATTGTTTACTGACACTCTGTGTACACCGCTCAGCCAGACTATATACCATTGTTTACTGACACTCTGTGTACACCGCTCAGCCAGACTATATACCATTGTTTACTGCCACTCTGATTCTGCTGGGAACAGTAGTACACCGCTCGCTCAGCCAGACTATATAGCATTGTGTTTACTGCCACTCTGTGTACACCGCTCAGCCAGACTATATACCATTGTTTACTGACACTCTGTGTACACCGCTCAGCCAGACTATATACCATTGTTTACTGAAACTCTGTGTACACCGCTCAGCCAGACTATATACCATTGTTTACTGCCACTCTGATTCTGCTGGGAACAGTAGTACACCGCTCGCTCAGCCAGACTATATACCATTGTTTACTGACACTATATAGCAGACTATATAGCATTGTGTGTACACCGCTCAGCCAGACTATATACCATTGTTTACTGACACTCTGTGTACACTGCTCAGCCAGACTATATACCATTGTTTACTGCCACTCTGATTCTGCTGGGAACAGTAGTACACCGCTCGCTCAGCCAGACTATATACCATTGTTTACTGACACTCTGTGTACACCGCTCAGCCAGACTATATACCATTGTTTACTGCCACTCTGATTCTGCTGGGAACAGTAGTACACCGCTCGCTCAGCCAGACTATATACCATTGTTTACTGACACTATATAGCAGACTATATAGCATTGTGTGTACACCGCTCAGCCAGACTATATACCATTGTTTACTGACACTCTGTGTACACCGCTCAGCCAGACTATATACCATTGTTTACTGCCACTCTGATTCTGCTGGGAACAGTAGTACACCGCTCGCTCAGCCAGACTATATACCATTGTTTACTGACACTCTGTGTACACCGCTCAGCCAGACTATATACCATTGTTTACTGCCACTCTGATTCTGCTGGGAACAGTAGTACACCGCTCGCTCAGCCAGACTATATAGCATTGTGTTTACTGCCACTCTGTGTACACCGCTCAGCCACACTATATAGCATTGCGTACTCTGCCAGTCAGTGTGTATATTGCTGGGATCAGTAATACTCCACTCACCGTCAACCACTATATGAGCTCAACATGAGTTCCCCAGAGACCTCCGCTGTGAGCAGCACTCCCAACAACAGCAACAGCCAACGCCCCACGCAAGCTATAACATCCACCCCAGCAGCCAGTGGTCAGCAGCAGCCCTCCCCGGAGGAGAACGTTGTGTCCATCAGTCCGTCGCCAGAGCGATTAATGAGGGCTGCCATTGAGGAGATGATGGGGCCTGATGTGGAGGAGGAGGTCTGGCTCAGGCCAGCATCCCAAGTTAATGTTGAGGACGATGAGGGGTCTGTGTCTGGGGATGTTGGGGTGGCAGAGGTGGTGGGTGGGTCAGACTCAGGAGAAGAGTTGTATGATGAGGATGATGATCGGGACCATCTGTATGTGCCTCAGAGTCCGACCCCGGAAAACATGTTGTATCGTGTGTTTAGGTACTAAAATCTGCGTTCCCTCCCAGTAGTGTTGGGCGAACAGTGTTTGCCACTGTTCGGGTTCTGCAGAACATCACCCTGTTCGGGGTGACTATATAGCAGACTATATAGCATTGTGTTTAATGCCACTCTGTGTACACGGCTCAGCCACACTATATAGCATTGTGTTTACTTCCACTCTGTGTCTGCTGGGAACAGTAGTACACCGCTCACCCGCCACTGTATAGCATTGTGCTCTGTGTCACTGCTGACAATAGTGGTACACCGCTCACCCACCACTGTATAGCATTTCTGTACTGCCACTGTACTGCTGCCAGTCAGCGTGTACTTTAAGGATAAGTGAAATGAGGAAGAAATCCGGTGAAAGAGGGAGGGGCAAGGGAAGAGGTGTTTCCCCTGACGGTTCACGTACAGGCCACAGGGGAGCACCCAAGAAAACCCACTCAATACTGCCCATGTTGTCCAGGACAACAACCCTCACAGATCCAAAAGAACAGGACCAGATAATTACTTGGATGACCTCTCAAGCGTCCAGCAGTGGGTTAAGCAGCACCAGCACATCACGCACGAGGTCCGAGTCCTCAGCCAGTTAAAGTCTGGGCTTTCTTTGAAGACTGCACTGAGGATGTTACCATGGCGATTTGCAAGGTGTGCAAGACCCGCCTGAGCAGGGGGAAAAGTATTAACAACCTCTCCACCACCAGCATGAGCCGCCACATTCTATCCAAACATCCCACTCTGTGGGCAAACGCGGCAGGACAGGGTACCACCAGCAACACTGCCTCCCTTGGGTTCACCAGACTCACCACCAGACCCGCCTCAGCAGCAGCAGTAGCCCAGCCATTGCGTGGTTCACAACATTCACAAACATCAGACGATGCTGACACTGTCACTTTCCGGACTAGTGCTCTTGAGGTCTCCCAGTGTTCATCAAACACAACAACCAACAGCCCTTCGGTGTGCAGCGCTACGGTTGAGTTGTCTGTCTCTGAGATGTTTGAGCACAAGAGGAAATTGCCAGCAAATGACCCCCGGGCCGTGGCAGTAACAGCCAGCCAGCATAGCCAAGCTTCTGGCCTGCGAAATGCTGCCATATCGAGTGGTGGAGACAAACAGCTTCAAGGGCATGATGTCAGTGGCCATCCCACGTTACGTGGTTCCCAGCCGCTACCACTTTGCGCGCTCTGCAGTGCCTGAGTTGCATGAGCACGTGGTCAGCTAAATAACCCGAAGCTTGAAGAATGCCGTTGCCTGCAAGGTTCACCTCACCACTGACACCTGGATGAGTGCGTTCGGCCAGGGTCGATACATCTCCCTTACCGCACACTGGGTGAACCTTGTGGAGCCTGGCAGCGATTCCTCACCTGCTACGGCGCGGGTGTTGCCCACGCCGCAAACAGCTGGATAACAACAGCAGCACCTACCTCTCTGACTCCTTCTCCTCCAACGCATCTCAAAGCTGTACCTCATCCGGAAATGCTAACCCAGCACCAGCAGCAGTAGGATCGTGGAAGCAGTGCAGCACAGCTGTTGGCATGCGTCAGCAAGCGTTGCTGAAGCTGATCTGCCTTGGGGATAAGCAGCACACAGGGGAGGAAATTTGGAGGGGAATAAAGGAACAGACGGATTTGTGGCTGGCACCGCTGGACCTGAAACCGGGCATGAAGCTAGACACCTGGCACGAACTGGCAATGTACGCAATAGAGGTGCTGGCTTGCCCGGCAGCCAGCGTTATGTCGGAACGCTGTTTCAGTGCTGCCGGAGGCATCATCACAGATCGGCGTATCCGCCTCTCCACAGAAAATGCAGACCGTCTGACTCAAATTAAAATGAATCAATCCTGGATTGGAAACGACTACGCAACACTCCTGGACCCCAACCAAGTAACATGACCGATGAACATCTGGGATGGTTTAGCGTTTCCGGTCCCTGTTTATTGAACCTCTCATCTGTATTACATTTATGACTGCATGGCGGCAAAAAGCATTGCTGCTATATCCGCACGCTTTTTGTCCTCATGCAAGGCCTGGGTTGTTGTGTCTCACAAAGCGTGGCCTTCTCCTCCTGCGCCTCCTCCTGTTCCATCACGTGTGCTGCTGCTGCTGCTGCTGCTGCTGCTGGGTTACCGTTGCCGGTCCCTGTTTATGGAACCTCTTATCTTTATTACATTTATGACTACATGGCGGTACAAAGCATGCTATCCGCACGCTTTTTGTCCTCATGCAAGGCCTGGGTTGTTGTGTCTCACAAAGCGTGGCCTTCTCCTCCTGCGCCTCCTCCTGTTCCATCACGTGTGCTGCTGCTGGGTTAGCGTTGCCGCGTGGTCCCTGTTTATTGAACCACTTATCTTTATTACATTTATGACTGCATGGTGGTACAAAGCATGCTATCCGCACGCTTCTTGTCCTCATGCAAGGCCTGGGTTGTTGTGTCTCAAAGCGTGGCCTTCTCCTCCTGCGCCACCCTCCTCCTGTTCCATCACGTGTGCTGCTGCTGGGTTAGCATTACCGGTCCCTTTTCCTGGAACCTCTTATATGTATTACATTTATGACTGCATGCCGACAAAAAGCATGTTACCTGTGCAAAGAAAACAGACATTTCCCGCATTTAAAAGACAGTTTTCCCTTTGAAACTTTAAAATCGATTTTCTCAAAAACTATAAGCTCTTTTTGCTAATTTTTTTTTTCCTCTTGTACCCACTCCCAAGGTGCACATACCCTGTAAATTTGGGGTATGTAGCATGTAAGGAGGCTTTACAAACCACAAAAGTTCGGGTCCCCATTGACTTCCATTATGTTCGGAGTTCGGGTCGAACACCCGAACATCGCGGCCATGTTCGGCCTGTTCGGCCCGAACCCGAACATCTAGATGTTCGCCCAACACTACTCACCAGCCCCTCTGGTGAGGTTTCTTCAAACTATTAAAGTTACGGTTGCACCCAAACACTTACATTTTTATTAGGTGTCCAGAGGTTAGCCATACTTGTATTATTGGTGATTCTGCAGATCACTAATAATCAGGTGTACATCTGTATTGTTGGTGATACTGCAGATCATCAACAAACAGATACTCTCTGTGTGCTGACACCAATCGTTACAGGATGCCCTTCTTGCTTATTACTTGCTAATTGATGTCCATCAGAAAATAGAAAATTGAAGATTGGATATGTTCAATATTGACTCGCCTTATTTTCTTTGTCTGCAAATTTTGGATGTGTTGTTAATTTTTATCTTTTAATCTTCAATAAAAAAAATTGTTAAAAAAAAACAAAAAACGTTCAGCTACCTGGTACAGTTGATCATTGGGTGACTGGGGTTCAAATTCAGAAACACAAACAGCCAATCAGATTTGTTTCATTTCAATGCAAATTTTTAATGCCAAAGACCGCCAAGCTCACAAACTTGATTATTGAGTAATTTATTAATTGTGTGTTAGGGTTAGAAAAAGTGGGCGCAGCCAACACCAGCCAGACACATAACTGGGCAACACCGGGTCATCAGTGGGCAGAGACAAAATACAAATTTCGCTCATAATCGATTGTGCCCATCAATGGAGATTATTTACAACCAATCCGATCAGTTTTCTGATCACTCAAACGATTTTTCACTAGAAATTGGACCATTAGTGGCCACCTTTAGAATTAGAAAAATTTAGTGAGCTGTGTAATGAATAGTGAATTATCAGTTGCGGTGGATAACAGTACCACTGCAGCTGCTTCCGGTACCATGCCTGCCAGTCTCCCTGTACCTTAGGCGTCTAGCACGCCGAGGATAGGCGTGGGTGGTCGCTGCTTATCGGCTGCGTGGGATGATGAGGCCACCGCGGGCATTGCTGGGTCCCTGCCTGCCAGGTTTTCTGCATCTCAGGCGTCTAGTACGCCGGGGACGCGTGTCTCTACTGTTCTCAGGACCACATTAGCGCGTGCGCGCTCGCCGTCAAGACCTTTATGGCAGGAGGAGGCGCGTCAGCTGACCAGCTGGTCAGCTGACGTCAGGGAGCACGTTAGACTTTACTGATTGGCTGAGGCTGATGGGCGTGGTTGGAGGGTCTCCTCCGCTTCTTAAGCCTCTCGGCTTCACTTGCAATTTGTCTGCTGTCGTGAATACTTTGTGTTAGCGCTCAGACCTTAGTCAGTTCCCTAGTGTGTTAGCACCGGCAGGAGCTGGGAATTCACACTAAGCTTAGGCTCTGCTTGATAGCTTAAATTGTACTAATTGTGTATTATCTGTGTATGACTCTGGCTAGCTCTGACCAACCTTACTCTTAATGATTCTGTACTTTAGCCTATCTGATCCTGTTGCCAACTCAGCCTGTTAAACACTCTGTCTCTGTCTCCTGATTCTGCACCTTTGCCCATCTGATCTAACTGCCAAAATCTGCCTGGATACCGTTCTGCTTTTGCCTGTCGATTCTGTACTGTAATCTGTCTGTCTGTTGCCAAACCGTTCTGCCTGACCACTCTACTCTCACCAGGGAGCCCTCGTCTCTGGTGAGAGGTGCTGTACTACAGTGCCCACCAGCTCCTCTGATGAGGTATTGACAAAACTGTCAGTACATACTGTGGCACCAATCACTACACGCAGTGCAATAAAATAGTGTTACTTACTTGTACACTTAGCATCTGTATCGTATATCTGTATTATTGGTGATTCTGCAGATCACCATATAATCAGGTATATATCTGCATTATAGGTGATACTGCAGATCACCTGATAATCAGAACTCTGATCTTGCTAGCACCAATCGTTACAGAACAGCAGACCAAAATGTCTATGGATGCACTTTGCGGTCAAGTTGAGCTGTTAACAATGGCTATTAACGCCTTGACCAACACGGTTAACGCTCAGCAGACACAGATCAATCAGCTGTCTGAAGTGGTGCAGATCCTTCAGACCGGTAACGTAACAGTGCCATCCCCTGTGGTTATGGAACCTAGGGTTCCGCTCCCTGAAAGGTTTTCAGGGCATAGGTCGGATTTTCAGAATTTTAGGAACCGCTGTCTTTCCTATTTTGAGTTACGACCTACATCTTTAGGGTCAGAAAGCCAGAGAGTGACATTTATCAAAACTCTGTTATCTGGGGATTCACAGACATGGGCCTACAGTCTTCCCACCAGTCATGAGGCTCTGACCTCTGTACAGCAGTTTTTTAAAACTATGGCAGTTATATATGACGATCCCGATATTGCAGTGACTGCAGAAAGGAAGCTAAAGACCCTCAAGCAAGGGCCTAACACTGTCGAGACATACGCCGCGGAGTTCAGAACATGGGCTGTGTCAGCTAGGTGGGGTCAGTTTGCTTTGCTAGACTGTTTTCTGACAGGGCTATCTGATGCAGTAGCAGATCCTATGTTAAGTCATCCTGAGCCCAAAACCATTGATCACGCAATCTCATTGGCGGTTAAGATAGATCGCCGGGTCCGTTATCAGAGACAGACCCGAGGCAGATTCTCGAGAAGATCTATGCCAGTTGCCAGTTCCTCACCGTCTCCTTCTCTTCCCCGAGATGAACCGATGCAGATCGGACATTCAAAATTATCGCAGGTAGAGAGGAATCGGAGATTGACTGAGGCACTCTGTTTGTACTGTGCAGAGAAGGGCCATGTGGTACAGACTTGCCACAAGAAGGCGGAAAACTATGCCGCCTAGGTGTAACTAGAGGTACTACCCTAGGCGAGCCAGACTTACCTCTAAAAGACAATTGTTTGCTGCTCCCGTGTTCTATTACCTGGGAGAATCGAGTCTTATCTACCCAGGCATTCATACACTCGGGCTCCGCAGCCAATTTCATAGACTCTGATTTTGCTATGAAATTGGGAGTTCCCATTGTTTCCCTAGACAGACAGATTTTTGTAACTGCAGTGGATGACTCTCCACTGCAGGGGAAACAACCCCTCTCACAAACTCCTGCATTATTATGTCAAGTGGGGGTACTTCATAAAGAACAAATACAGTTCTTTGTGCTCAAGATGGCTACTTCCACGGTGATTCTTGGTATGCCATGGCTACAACAACATTCCCCTCAGATTGACTGGCGTTCTGGTCAGCTATTGAGCTGGTCATCTCACTGTCATCATCATTGTCTGGAGAAAGTTGCTGTCTGTAACACCAAGGTTCAGATGGAAGGGTTGCCTGCACAGTATAATGATTTTCTAGACGTCTTTTGTCCCAAAGCCGCAGATAAACTTCCACCACATAGAAGTTTTGACTGTGCTATTGAGTTATGGTCAGGATGTATGCCCCCTAGAGGCCATTTGTATAACTTGTCTGGCCCTGAGAAACTGGCTGTGCAGGAATACATAAAGGAGAATTTGGCTAAAGGGTTTATCCGTCCTTCACAGTCTCCGGCCGGAGCAGGTTTCTTTTTTGTACACAAGAAGGACGGTGGGCTTCACCAATGCATTAATTATAGAGGGTTAAACAAGATTACTGTAAAGAATCGTTATCCACTCCCTCTCATTGTTGATTTGTTTTCCCAGGTTACTAATGCCAGTATCTTCTCCAAACTCGATCTCAGGGGGGCATACAACCTGGTCTGCATAAGAGAGGGTGACGAGTGGAAGACGGCGTTCAACACGCCCGACGGTCACTACGAATACTTGGTTATGCCCTTCGGGTTGTGTAACGCTCCAGCCGTCTTTCTGGAGTTGATCAATGAGGTCTTCAGGGAGGTGTTAGGGTGGTTTGTCCTCATATACTTAGACGTTATACTCATTTTCTCATCTAGTTTAGCTGAACACAGGGAACATGTGAAGTATGTGTTAAGAAAACTGAGACAGAACTCTCTATATGCTAAGCTAGAGAAGTGCCTCTTCGAAGTCTCTGAAGTCCCCTTTCTGGGTTATGTCATTTCTACCACTGGTCTCACCATGGACCCTAGTAAAGTATCTGCCGTACTAGAGTGGCCACAACCTTTGGGGTTAAAGGCACTTCAGAGGTTCCTTGGATTCGCCAACTACTATAGAAAGTTTATTAAAGGATTTTCCTCTGTGTGTCACCCCTCACAGAACTTACCAAAAAGGGGGCTGACACGTACAATTGGTCGGCAGAAGCACATGCTGCCTTCACAACATTGAAAGAATTGTTCTGTTCTGCGCCTATTCTGTGGCATGTTAATATCGGTCTCCCCTTCATTGTGGAGGTGGATGCGTCTGAGGAAGGGGTTGGGGCTGTGCTGTCTCAACACTCGGGTCTTCAGGGCAGATTGCATCCGTGCGCGTTTTTTTCTCGGAAATTCTCTCCAGCCGAGAGAAATTACGATATTGGGAACCGCGAGCTCTTGGCGGTCAAACTCGCGTTTGAAGAATGGCGCCATGGGCTCGAAGGAGCTAAGCATATGATCACGGTCTATAGAGACCATAAGAATTTAGAATATATCGAGGGGGCCGAACGACTTAGTCCTCGACAAGCCCGTTGTAACGATTGGTGTCAGCAAAATGGATTTTCTGATTATTGGTGATCTGCAGTATCACCAATAATACAGATGCTATACCTGTTTATGTGGTGATCTGCAGAATCACCAATAATGCTAGTATAGCTAGACACAGGACAACCAGTGTGAGATAGTGTTTGGTGCAACAGTAATGAGGAAGAGGTGATCTCCTGAGGAGCGGGTGACTCAGACAGTACTGCAGCCAATTATCACCTGAGGAGCAGGTGATTCAGACGGTACTGCAGTCAACGGACACCTGAGGAGCAGGGACCACTGCTAGAACTACAAAGGATGATCACCTGAGGAGCAGGTAAATAAGACTATACTGCAGCCAGTGGACACCTGAGGAGCAGGTGTTTCCGACAGTGCTGCACAGGATGATCTCCTGAGGAGCAGGCGATTAAGACTATACTGCAACTAGTGAACACCTGAGGAGCAGGTGTTACAGATAGTACTGCACAGGATGATCACCTGAGGAGCAGGCGATTAAGATTATACTGCAGCTAGTGGACACCTGAGGAGCAGGTGTTACAGACAGTGCTGCACAGGATGATCACCTGAGGAGCAGGCGATTAAGACTATACTGCAGCTAATGGACACCTGAGGAGCAGGTGTTACAGACAATGCTGCAGCTGAGCTTCACCTGAGGAGCAGGTGAAGAATCTACAGATCCCTCACCAGTGGCTAGGCCCACTGATGAGGACAGGAGGGTCAGACAAGCTGGGTTGGCAACGTACGGACAGATAAAGTACGAAGACAGAAGGCTGATTCAATGTCACGTTCAGGCATAGTCGGCAACAGGAATCAGATGAGCAGAGGTACAGAATCAACAAGCAGGAGAATAGTCAAAGGAAGCAGAAGGTCATAACAGGTAATACAATGCAATTAGTACTTTAAGCTATCAACAGAATCTGGCTAAGTGTGGATCCCCCAGCTCCAGCTGGTTCTAGCACACTTTGGGATCTGACTAGGGTCTGAGCGCTAACACGATAGCATTCGCAACAGCAGACACGGAGCAACTGACAGACTAGTACTATGTATACAGAGATGCCCCGCAGCACCGCCCCCATCACTCAGCCAATCAAAAGTACCATTGGAGTCAGCTGACTAGACAGATCAGCTGACTCCCCTTCTATTCGCATAAAGGTCCTGTCGCGTAGCCCTCAATCTATGTGCAATAGAAGGACCAGGCAGAGCACCAGCATGTAACTGCATGGCAGAGGCCGCCGGCTGATACGCGGAGATAGCCGCCATGCCGCTTGTCTCTGCGGCGGTATCTCCGCTATCTATTATACCCGTTGGTCCTTATTCTTTTCGAGGTTCAGGTTTGTCATTACCTACAAACCAGGAAGTAAAAACATCAAGGCAGACGCTCTGTCCAGATTTTTTGAGCCTGAGACAGTGCAGCCCCCAGCCCCAAAGAATATCTTGCCTGAGAAGGTTGTCATAGCAGCCACCAACACATGGGAGGATTGGATGTCTGCATTAGGTCCTTACCAAAGGGATATTCCTGAGGGGAAACCAGATGGGGTACTGTTCGTTCCTATGCAATTCCAGTTGCAGATTCTACAGTTATTCCATGCATATAAGAATGCAGGGCATCCTGGAGTAGCTAGAATGCAGGATCTGCTCGACAGGTGTGTGTGGTGGCCGTCTCTGGTAACTGACTGTAAGGAGTTCGTCAGAGATTGTTTGTTTTTTGCTAGGAATAAACCGTCCAGACAGGCTCTGGTGGGCACACTCCAGTCCTTACCAGTGCCTGAGCAACTGTGGACCCATTTGTCCATGGATTTTGTGGGTGAACTTCCCAGGTCAGAGGGTAAAACTGTTATATGGGTGGTTGTTGACAGATTCAGCAAAATGGCCCACTTTATTCCATTGGACGGACTCCCCTCAGCTCAGGAATTGGCGGATCTCTTCATCCAGCACATTTTTAGGTTACATGGGATACCAGAAAATGTGGTGTCAGATAGGGGAGTCCAATTCATGTCCAAATTTTGGAAGGAATTTTGTCATCATCTAGGAATGAATTTGTCATTTTCCTCAGGTTACCACCCACAGACCAATGGACAAAGTGAGAGAGTCAATCAGTAACTGGAGCAATTCCTCAGGTGCTATGTGGCTGATGCTCAATTGGAATGGGCGAAATTCCTGCCGTATGCGGAATTCGCACATAATAATTTGAAGAGTTCCTCTTCTGGTTTCTCCCCTTTTCAGGTGGTCTCAGGCAGATCGCCTAAGTTCTCCCCGTTGCCTTTGGTGTCCTCTTCTCTCCCTGCTATGGAGGATTGGCAAAGAGCTTTGAGGGACATCTGGGCTATGGTGAAAAAAAATTTGAAAAGACTTTCGTTACTCAGAAGAAACATGCTGATAAAAGGCGGTCTGTAGAGTGGGAATTTGTTCCTGGGGGTATGGTGTGGGTCTCTACTCGGCATTTGGTATTGAAACAGCCTTCAGCCAAGCCGGGCCCTAGGTTTATTGGTCCATATCCGGTATCCAAGAAAATTAATAATGTGACTTATGCGATCGCTCTACCTTCCAGTATGAGATGTGGGAAGTCTTTTCATGTGTCTCTGTTAAAGCCTGCTGTGCATGTGGATTCCTCCCCCCCCCCCCTGTGGTGATTGATGGAGAACCAGAGTATGAGATTGAACAGATATTGGATTCTCGTAAGGTGCGCAATTCTATTCAGTATCTGGTGCACTGGAAGGGGTATGGGCCTGAGGAGAGGTTGTGGGTACCATCTTATCACATGCATGCTGAGGAATTGAGACAAAGGTTTCATGAATTACATCCTGGGAAACCGAGTGGTACGTGTCCGGAGTCCACGCCTTAAGGGGGGGTACTGTAATGAATAGTGAATTATCAGCTGTGGTGGATAACAGTACCACCGCAGCTGCTTCTGGTACCCTGCCTGCCAGTCTCCCTGTGCCTCGGGCGTCTGGCACGCCGAGGACGGGCGTGGGTGGTCATCGCTTGTTGGCTGCGGGGGATGATGGGGCCACCGCGGGCATTGCTGGGTCCCTGCCTGCCAGGTTTTCCACGTCTCAGGCATCTAATACGCCGGGGACGCGTGTCTCTACTGTTCTCAGGACCACATTAGCGCGTGCGCGCGCTCGCCGTTAGGACTTTTATGCCAGGAGGAGGCGTGTCAGCTGACCAGCTGGTCGGCTGACGTCAGGGAGCACGTTAGCCTCTCCTGATTGGCTGAGGCGATTAAACCGCTCATGCGCCGTAGTGTCACGCCGGCCGCCGTGATGACGCGAGGCGGCTGGCGTGGTGGCATCAGCCATGACGATTGAGGAAGAGGGCCCGACACTCGGGCCAGTGTCGCCCGGCTACCGCCGGCCAGCCATTTCGGAAGAGGTGATGGGAGAAGAGCCAGGACACCAGCGTGGGACATCCCGACCTACACTGGGCTGCAGAAAGCCCCAGGTGAGTACCATTTTCTATTTTAATATGAGCTCGGAGTCCCTTTAAATATGTATGCCATGAGGGTTTATTACTATTATTTTTAAAAATATAGTCTTGTAATCATCAATAGTGTACAATGAGAAAGCAAAAAGAACACAAAACAGAAAGAAGACACCTTTATTTCTGAATACAATATTGTACCCATACATTTTACTAAAATAGTGATCTAAATGTTGTAATAACCAGGTGGGTTTAACTTAAAGTAAGCACTGCTTATTGTAAAATTATAATGGATGTAAATGGAGAAATAGAGTGTTTTTTTTCATTTTTTTCCCTTATTTTCACTTTAAAGAGACTCTGAAGCCTCCTTAAAATCAAGTTTTTATTTTAAAAAGCTCTTAAGCATGTTTGCCCTAACTAAAACGCTTGCTCCCCGCTGCTGAAAACTAAACTAATTCCCCCAAACTCCCCGGGGCACACTGCGGGGCTCCTTCTGTGGGAGGCAGAGCCTTTGGCTGTAGCTCTGCCTCTACACTAGTCCATCTGCAGTGAATTTCCTCCTCTCCACGCCCCTCTCAGTCTACATTCACTGAGAGGGGCAGGGGAGAGGCGGAGATACGCGCGGATTGACGTGCATGGAGGCAGAGCTGCAGCTGAAAACTCCCTCCCAGGGCTGCAAAATCCACGACCAAGAAACTAGTGGATTTTGCGGGGGGGGGGGGGGGGGGAGATGGTTAACAGGAATTTATGAAGAAAAGAGGTAAAAAATGAGACTTCAGAGTCTCTTTAAGAGGTTTTAAAATAAAACTTGATTTTAAGGAGGCTTCAGAGTCTCTTTAAAATGCATAGAAAATAAGGCAATTACTAAAAAAAAAAGCCTAATTTGTCCTGAAAAAATATATAGATCATTTAGATGTGATAAGTAGTAATAAAGTGAATGTGGTTAATAATAATAAACTGACATATTCCTCACCTAATTACTAAAAATTCACACAAATAATCTTATTTTAGAAGGTTATGTCAGTGATTTTAATAATAATACTAATAATAATAAAAATAATAATTATAATAATAATAATAATAATAATAATTATTATTATTATTATTATTATTATTATTATTATTATTATTGTTGTTGTTGTTGTTGTTGTTGTTGTTGTTGTTGTTGTTGTTATTATTATTTGTATTATTATTATTATTTGTATTTGGATTCTTATTATTATTATTATTATTATTATTATTATTATTATTATTATTATTATTATTATATTTCTATTTTATTTTTTCCACAATTATTGATTAAAAGCAAACTTTCAAAACTAGCACATGCAGTTAAAAGTGCAATGAATAGAGCCAAAAAGAGTTTTTTTCAGTGACATCATTGGTTTGTTATATTTTGTGTCTTCTGTTTTCTCAGCATTGCCAGCGCTGTAGATAATTGTTCCCTAGTAAGTCTCGCTATCCTGGGACATAATGATAGTGGTGGAACCAGACTGCTGGATTTAGTAGTAAACATCTGCTTCAGAGCGGCCAAAGTTTGTTCTATTGGCTGAAAATACGGACCTTTGTAATTATGTTCTATTTTATTCAGAAAGTTACAAAACAAAGTTTAGTGTATTGGCCAGGTTGCATCAGCCTCCCCTCAGGAAATAAACACTTAATTTACAGTTGGTGACGTGCTGGTCAAAATAAAGAAAGAAAAAACCTGCGTATAATAGAAAAGAGAGTTGTGTCATGTCTCGTATTGTCAGTAATATTAAGTCAATCTTTTCTATTCCGCTCCCTTTGGATTATAGGGACACGTGAGTGGAGCAGGTGCCTGGTGACAAGAATACCACCAGCCCGGCACATGATTACAGTGGTGGAACCGCCCTATACAACAAGAACATAGAAAACACTTATTCACAGAAAAACAAGCCTATCTCCATACACTAAATAATATGGTCACCATCTGCTTTCTACTGTAAACATCACACAACTGACCTCTGCTACTTTCACCTTAACTGTTACTTGACTCATTCAATTAGAATAATAAAGGTAGAAAAATAAAGGTAAACAGTAAAACAAATAATACGGATAATTATGAAAACAAAACACCATTATCATTAACATAATACATGCTGCAATCATTTACAGTTTATATTAATCACATTACATTTTAATTTTATAGAGACATCGTTTCCATAATATTTTTTAACGTTGAAATGAAAAGATTGCAGTTTAAACTGCACACATTATTTGTACATAATAAAGAAGCAACATTTCCAAGTTATTAAAATATAAGATTCTAGTAGTGGTAATGGTGGTGGTGGTGATGATGATGCTAACGATACATGTCATACTACTACTACTACTACTACTGCTACTGCTACTGCTACTACTACTACTGCTACTGCTACTGCTACTACTGCTACTGCTACTACTACTACTACTACTACTACTACTACTACTACTGCTACTACTACTACTACTACTACTACTACTACTACTACTGCTACTGCTACTGCTACTACTGCTACTGCTACTGCTACTGCTACTACTACTACTACTACTGCTACTGCTACTGCTACTACTGCTACTGCTACTGCTACTGCTACTACTACTACTACTACTGCTACTGCTACTGCTACTACTGCTACTGCTACTGCTACTGCTACTACTACTACTGCTACTGCTACTACTACTACTACTACTACTACTACTACTACTACTACTGCTACTACTACTACTACTGCTACTACTACTACTACTACTACTACTACTACTACTACTACTGCTACTACTGCTACTACTACTACTACTACTACTACTGCTACTGCTGCTAATAATAATAATAATAATAGTAATAAGTATTATTAATGTTGTTGTTGTTGTTGTTGTTGTTGTTGTTATTATTATATTCATTAGAGATGTCGCAAACATCAGATTTTGGGTTTTGCGGACACCAAACTTTTTGCAAACCACCAGATATGATCTTCAATGGGCAGGCAAATTACAACACCTACAGGGACTGTCTCTGGCCACAAAAAGTGATATAAAAGTTGTTTCAAGGGGCCTAACACCTGGATAGGGGCATGCTGGAGGGGGATCCATGCCAAGAGTCCCACAAAAAAATGCGTAGTTGACGCAGAGTCGTGTTTCAGCCTCTAAAGAGCAGAAATTGCATTACATTCCTACATTTGTGGAATAAAGAGCTGCTTTAAAATGTCCAGAGTGGTAATATAAGGGTTATGCCCACTTTACAGTGGCTGACCAAACACCACATTTATCGAGATTGAGTGCTAACAGGTCTGTAAGGCCCTTTGGTGTGTGTGTGTGTGTGTGTGTGTGTGTGTGGTGCTGCATGTGCGCTCAACTGAATGGACCAGCATTGCTTACAACAAGTCTTACCAGACAGACAGGCAGTGTACAGCCTATTTTTTTTTCGGCCAATTTGTGAACTCCTCCTCCAGGCGAACTAGTTACATGACCATGCAGCCACACCAGATTGAGCGGTAACAGGTCAGTAAGGCCCTTAGATGTGCGGGCGCTGCATGCGAGCTCAACTGAACGGACCAGCGTGTGAATTTAATTTAAGAAAAATGTTATTGTCATTTATTTAAAAAAAAAAAAAAAATTGTTATTTATAAAAAAAAAATGGCAATGTCATTTACAATTTTTTTTTTAATAATTTAGTGTGTGCTCAACTGAACAGACCAGCGTGCATGTAGCAGAGGCCTGGATGGGAAATTAATTATGGAACTTTACGATGGTAGCAAGCAGACTGGTTCAGTGTACAAACTATTTTTAAAGCCTGTTTGTGAACTCCTCCATGCTAATTAGTTATGCGACCATGCGGCCATGCGAGATAGAGTGGTAACAGGTCTGTAAGGCCCTTAGATGTGCGATTTCTGCATGCGTGCTCAACTGAATGAACCAGCGTGGGTAATTCATTTACGAAAAAATATTATTGTTATTTATAACTTTTTTTGTTATTTAGAAAAAATGTGACCGTAACTCCAATGCAGTGCCACGCAGTGGAGGCTTGCCAGTGGTGGTCAGAAGGTGGCAGGCTGGCAACAGGCCTGCCATTTGAAGTGGTGTCACCAACTCCAATGCAGAGCCATGCAGTGGAGGCTTGCCAGTGGTGGTCAGAAGGTGGCAGGCTGGCAACAGGCCTGCCATTTGTAGTGGTGTCACCAACTCCGATGCAGAGCCATGCAGTGGAGGCTTGCCAGTGGTGGTCAGAAGGTGGCAGGCTGGCAGCAGGCCTGCCTTCCATTCGTAGTGGTGCCACCAACTCCAATGCAGAGCCACAGAGTGGAGGAGGCTTGCCAGCGATCATCAGGTTTACCCAATGCACGGTATATGTAATATACCTGAAAATATATTTGCTAGGAAGGAAAGGTAGGGCAGGCGATACACACCAAAACTACACACAAAAATTGAACTTTATCAAAAATACTTTAATGAATTTACAAAATACAAAAAATATTTAAAATCGCCCAAATCACATGGCTCTGCTGATATGGAACATCACCCGGGAGCTCCCTACACGCCTCCAGCCATACACACCATACAACACCATACAACCCGTTGGATAAAGTGCACTGTTGAGTATATCAGCCGTAAGGTCTGGAATTGTAATCCACATATTGCCGCCTAGAAAGCGCTTGACATTAAGCAGTCAGATGTCATAGAGGCCAATTGATGTCACACAGTCACTGTTGTTGGAAACCAGAGTGCTCCACTCTTCTACACGCTAAAGAAAGCAGCAAGCCCACCTTGACCAGCTCATGCTACACATACGATTGTATGAAGCACAGTGTCAGCATAGGTTAGTAGCAAAACAGCATTGGGCATAGCATTGGAGATGAAAATTTGAAGTTAATAGATTGCAGCACATGCAAAGCATCAATGTCCTCCAAAGCGATCAGCATGCAGCACACAGCTCCATGTCAAGAGCAAACACAGGCATAATATCGCATGTCCCATGAACATCATGAGCACACTGTCGGTGTGCAAGCAAACAGTAGCTGAGTACTTCTGATGCAGGCATGGATGCCTTTGGCCCACAGCTGACAGTCTTTCAACACAGAGTACCTTACATATGGCTCTCCACGGAGGATTGCTGTGTGCTTTTGTGTATTGGAAAGTGCACAGATGTTTCCTGGATCGTGAGGCAATGCTGTCGTTCAGGGCCCTAGGAGATGGCTGTAGCGGGCGTGTAGAGGGAGTCCAGGCAGTCGATGCAGCAAAGGTGTGGGGCAAACACGCGGTGATGCCACCTACAGCCCCGACATGTTTCACGAGCTTCCTGCTCGTTTCCTCAGGGGGCGTGGCTCACCGCTAAGCAACCATCCTATCATTAAATTGGCTTCTCCAGCCTATCACTGGCCGAGGGGGCGTGATTTTCCGGTCGCACCCCCCATCCAGATAACGGCGGCGCGCGCCGTCCATCCACACACACCCACCTCCTGTTGCAGCAAACCGGCGTACAGGGAGGGGAGGAGGACAACGCGCGTCAGCCGCGCAGTGCCGCCAGGAACCCAGCCGCCCAGACCATCAAGGGCAGTACGGAGTTCCGCATGCACATACGGAGGGGGGCACAAAGCGGAGCACACCGCCTCTAAAGGTACAGAAACTGCCAAAAGGCAATCAAATAGCATGTAATATACACAGATCTCACACAATGCCCGCAACAAACAGCCATACATCTACCTGAAATAAAGATATATATCTAGATTGCTACATAAAGCGGCACCTAGAAATGACAGAGGCTGAAATACACGCCTCAATCTCTAACCTGTATAGTATCAAAGAAATAGTGTCCAGTGCAGTGTCGGGGGAGCAGCACACAAATCGAACACCCCACTACCCAGGCAGTATAGCAGGACAGTATCTCAAGAGAAATGGGCAAAAGCTTAAGGACATTTGTCCACAAGCTAATGACCGAATTATGTAGGCAAAAAGGATGCAAAGCCCTCCACCTCATTCAAGCCAGGGGGGGCTGTTGCCTTTAAGTCGAAAATCCATCGACATTCCCTCTGTTTAAGCAATTTATCCTGGTTACCGCCCCTAATTGACCCATGTATGCGGTCCAGACCTACGACTCTGAGGTCGCTGTAGCTGCCGCCATGGCATTGTCTGAAATGCTGGCCGACGGGTGCAGTGGAGTTCACACTTTTAATACTCTTAATGTGTTCTAGAACACGTTCCCGCAGTTCTCGTGTGGTTTTGCCAATGTAAAAAGCGCCACAAGGGCACATCAGCATATATACCACGAATTTTGTTATACAGTTAACATAGTGCGATAACTTCCACTGCCTCCCGCCGGGAAGCAAGACCGACCCACCAATGTGCATGTATCTACAAATTTTGCAGCCCCCGCATGTATAGGTGCCAAGAGTCCGACAGTGCGGTCTTGGGCCCTCCACACCCTCAAAGTGGCTCCTAACCAAGGAGTCCCTAAGTGATGGTGCTCTGCGGAAGGCAACCTTTGGTCTTGGTGTGACCAAAGGGGACAACTGAGGATCATTGCATAAAATGTACCAATATTTATCAAGAACGTGCGTAATCAAATCATGCTCCAAACAGTATCGGGTACAAAACCTCGTCTGCCGATTGGTGGATTCAGTTACCTTATTCGAGTTGAGTAATCTGACCCGATCACTATTATGTGCTCTCTTAAAGGCCTGTCTAAGAGTCCTATCACTATAACCCCGTGTCTGGAACCGTGTGCGCAAGGCTCCTGCCTCCTGTATAAATGACTCATTACTGGTGCAGTTTCGTCGGACTCTAAGATATTGTCCAGTGGGGATGCCCCTCAATGTATGTGCCGGGTGGCAACTGGTGGCCTGAAGAAGGGCATTGGTTGACGTCTCCTTCCTATATAGAGTGGTATGTATAGTCCCCATACGATCACAGGCCACCATGAGATCCAAAAAGGGGATGGAATGTTGGTCATAGCTAAAAGTAAACCGTAAATTCCGATCGTTCGCATTCAAGCGTTCGACGAATGTACTCAAATCTTTCTGGTCACCTGACCAGAGCATAAAGATATCATCTATGTACCTGTGCCAGACCAAAATCCGGCACAGGTACACCGAGAGACCATCGTCGGCGAATAAGTTACGTTCCCACTCTCCCAGGTACAGGTTGGCATATGACGGGGCACATGTTGTCCCCATCGCCGCCCCCTGCACCTGGAGGTAGTGTTCACCATCAAAGATGAAAATGTTATTGGTTAGCAAAAATCGTAAAAGGACCAACAGGAGCTTATTGTGATCAGCGGACTCCAAACCTAACTCGCCAAGGAAGGTGCCGACCGCCATAATGCCCAAATCATGCGGAATCGAAGAATAAAGGGCCTCGACATCCAGGGCGACGAGTATGGTGCCAGGAGGGACCTGCAGGCCATCAATGGTTCTTAGAAAATGGGAAGTATCCCTTATGTATGAGGGCAGAGACTGCACGTGGGGTTGGAGATGTTTGTCGATATATGCACTCACTTTTTCCGTTAATGAACCGCACCCCGATACAATCGGTCGGCCTGGTGGTTTCTCCAGACCCTTATGCACTTTCGGAAGTGCATAAAAGGTCGGAGTCACCGGATATAATACTTTCATAAAATCATAGATCTCCATAGAAATGACACCACCTTGCAAAGCCTCGTCCAAGATGGCATACAGGTCCCGCTGACACCGCACCACCCTAGACGACGGGACCCTCCTGTAACAGTCATGATTGGTAAGCAACTGCATGCACATGTCCCTGTAAGCCACACTGGACATCACCACCACATTGCCGCCCTTATCCGACGGTTTAATCACCCATTCTTTTTTAGATTTCAATGTCTCAATCGCCATTAACTCTTCATCAGTAAGGTTGGCAGGGTCATTGCGCACATGCAGTTGCAAAATCTCCCTCTCCACCGATGCTACAAATGTCTGCAAGTTGGTATTGAGTGACAGGGGAGGATATTTTTGTGACCTGTTCCTGAACTGGTCACTGTTGACTTCCACATACGGGCAAGGCAGGGGCGGAGAGACGGGGACGTCAGCCACAGAGGTCCCCGCCTCCACGCCTGGGCATAGCTGCTGGCCCACATCGTCCCCACTCGACACCTCATCAGCCAAAGCCTGCAAGTCCTGCAGGGCACGGCGATCTGAATCGGTCAATGGATTGCGGGTGGTCCAACGTTTCACCGGCGGTCGTCCCAAATCCGTACGTGTACACAGTGATTGTAACAAAATCTTTCGACCAAAAAGGTGAAGATCTTTAATCACCTCAAATTTATCCATGTTGTAGGTTGGGCAAAAGCCCAACCCACGACAAAGGACCTTCAATATTCCATCAGGGATCTCTTCACCTGTTAAATTGATCACCTGTAGGTCATGTGGGATAACGGCCGCCGGGAAAGCAGAGCCATCCACCCCAGAATGGGCTACTCTAAAAAAGTACCAGAGGAGGACAATGGCGTGGATGCGGAGGCCCCAGAGGCAACATCCCCCCGCCCCTCCCCCAGCCCAACCACCTGTGTGTCCACCTGACATTGTGTTGGTTGGATCGTTTTCTTCCTATTTTGTATGCGTTTAGGGCCCCTGTCTCCCGTGACTATAGCAGCAGTATCCGTTTTAGAACGTAAATTGTATGTTTTCGATTGGCGCTGGTTAGTTTTTGAACTGTTAGATACTGAACTCGCTGTGCTAGTACTTATAATTGAGCCCTCCGACTCTTCTCCCGCGCTGGAAGGTGGAGGTTGATTCGGTTTTCTCGGTAGGCGGGGTTTTTTCTCGCCAAACCGGGGATCTTTAAGACCCCATTTGTATGCAGTTCCTAAACGATAGGCCAATTTATCCCGCAGGATCTTTTGGTCTCTATTGACCACTAGTTCCTGATTAAACTTCTTTATATGAGTTAGAAGCTCACTGTTTCTTTTCTCATATAAAGGATCATCGCTGCACATAATCAGGGAGTCAGTGACCTTCACAATTTCTTTTTCGATATTTTTTAGAAGTGTGTAGTGTTGGTGGTATAATGGTTAGGATAGCAGCCTACAGAGTGGTAGGCCTAGGTTCAATTCCTTGGCCTGGCCAATGTATGTGAGTTGGCTTTTGAAATCCTACAATTCCCTAAGCAAGCTCATTTTCTCTTGGATATATCACAATGGTACATGCTAGGCTGGCTTCAGCTAGTGTTGGGCGAACATCTAGATGTTCGGGTTCGGGCCGAACAGGCCGAACATGGCCGCGATGTTCGGGTGTTCGACCCGAACTCCGAACATAATGGAAGTCAATGGGGACCCGAACTTTTGTGGTTTGTAAAGCCTCCTTACATGCTACATACCCCAAATTTACAGGGTATGTGCACCTTGGGAGTGGGTACAAGAGGAAAAAAAAATTTAGCAAAAAGAGCTTATAGTTTTTGAGAAAATCGATTTTAAAGTTTCAAAGGGAAAACTGTCTTTTAAATGCGGGAAATGTCTGTTTTCTTTGCACAGGTAACATGCTTTTTGTCGGCATGCAGTCATAAATGTAATACATATAAGAGGTTCCAGGAAAAGGGACCGGTAATGCTAACCCAGCAGCAGCACACGTGATGGAACAGGAGGAGGGTGGCGCAGGAGGAGAAGGCCACGCTTTGAGACACAACAACCCAGGCCTTGCATGAGGACAAGAAGCGTGCGGATAGCATGCTTTGTACCACCATGCAGTCATAAATGTAATAAAGATAAGTGGTTCAATAAACAGGGACCACGCGGCAACGCTAACCCAGCAGCAGCACACGTGATGGAACAGGAGGAGGCGCAGGAGGAGAAGGCCACGCTTTGTGAGACACAACAACCCAGGCCTTGCATGAGGACAAAAAGCGTGCGGAGAGCATGCTTTGTACCGCCATGTAGTCATAAATGTAATAAAGATAAGAGGTTCAATAAACAGGGACCACGCGGCAACGCTAACCCAGCAGCAGCAGCAGCAGCAGCACACGTGATGGAACAGGAGGAGGCGCAGGAGGAGAAGGCCACGCTTTGTGAGACACAACAACCCAGGCCTTGCATGAGGACAAAAAGCGTGCGGATAGCATGCTTTGTACCGCCATGTAGTCATAAATGTAATAAAGATAAGAGGTTCCATAAACAGGGACCGGCAACGGTAACCCAGCAGCAGCAGCAGCAGCAGCAGCACACGTGATGGAACAGGAGGAGGCGCAGGAGGAGAAGGCCACGCTTTGTGAGACACAACAACCCAGGCCTTGCATGAGGACAAAAAGCGTGCGGATATAGCAGCAATGCTTTTTGCCGCCATGCAGTCATAAATGTAATACAGATGAGAGGTTCAATAAACAGGGACCGGAAACGCTAAACCATCCCAGATGTTCATCGGTCATGTTACTTGGTTGGGGTCCAGGAGTGTTGCGTAGTCGTTTCCAATCCAGGATTGATTCATTTTAATTTGAGTCAGACGGTCTGCATTTTCTGTGGAGAGGCGGATACGCCGATCTGTGATGATGCCTCCGGCAGCACTGAAACAGCGTTCCGACATAACGCTGGCTGCCGGGCAAGCCAGCACCTCTATTGCGTACATTGCCAGTTCGTGCCAGGTGTCTAGCTTCATGCCCGGTTTCAGGTCCAGCGGTGCCAGCCACAAATCCGTCTGTTCCTTTATTCCCCTCCAAATTTCCTCCCCTGTGTGCTGCTTATCCCCAAGGCAGATCAGCTTCAGCAACGCTTGCTGACGCATGCCAACAGCTGTGCTGCACTGCTTCCACGATCCTACTGCTGCTGGTGCTGGGTTAGCGTTTCCGGATGAGGTACAGCTTTGAGATGCGTTGGAGGAGAAGGAGTCAGAGAGGTAGGTGCTGCTGTTGTTATCCAGTGGGAGGGACGGCGGTGCAGCTGTTTGCGGCGTGGGCAACACCCGCGCCGTAGCAGGTGAGGAATCACTGCCAGGCTCCACAAGGTTCACCCAGTGCGCGGTAAGGGAGATGTATCGACCCTGGCCGAACGCACTTGTCCAGGTGTCAGTGGTGAGGTGAACCTTGCAGGCAACGGCATTCTTCAAGCTTCGGGTTATTTAGCTGACCACGTGCTCATGCAACTCAGGCACTGCAGAGCGCGCAAAGTGGTAGCGGCTGGGAACCACGTAACGTGGGATGGCCACTGACATCATGCCCTTGAAGCTGTTTGTCTCCACCACTCGATATGGCAGCATTTCGCAGGCCAGAAGCTTGGCTATGCTGGCTGGCTGTTACTGCCACGGCCCGCGGGTCATTTGCTGGCAATTTCCTCTTGTGCTCAAACATCTCAGAGACAGACAACTCAACCGTAGCACTGCACACCGAAGGGCTGTTGGTTGTTGTGTTTGATGAACACTGGGAGACCTCAAGAGCACTAGTCCGGAAAGTGACAGTGTCAGCATCGTCTGATGTTTGTGAATGTTGTGAACCACGCAATGGCTGGGCTACTGCTGCTGCTGAGGCGGGTCTGGTGGTGAGTCTGGTGAACCCAAGGGAGGCAGTGTTGCTGGTGGTACGGTGGTACCCTGTCCTGCCGCGTTTGCCCACAGAGTGGGATGTTTGGATAGAATGTGGCGGCTCATGCTGGTGGTGGAGAGGTTGTTAATACTTTTCCCCCTGCTCAGGCGGGTCTTGCACACCTTGCAAATCGCCATGGTAACATCCTCAGTGCAGTCTTCAAAGAAAGCCCAGACTTTAACTGGCTGAGGACTCGGACCTCGTGCGTGATGTGCTGGTGCTGCTTAACCCACTGCTGGACGCTTGAGAGGTCATCCAAGTAATTATCTGGTCCTGTTCTTTTGGATCTGTGAGGGTTGTTGTCCTGGACAACATGGGCAGTATTGAGTGGGTTTTCTTGGGTGCTCCCCTGTGGCCTGTACGTGAACCGTCAGGGGAAACACCTCTTCCCTTGCCCCTCCCTCTTTCACCGGATTTCTTCCTCATTTCACTTAAAGTACACGCTGACTGGCAGCAGTACAGTGGCAGTACAGAAATGCTATACAGTGGTGGGTGAGCGGTGTACCACTATTGTCAGCAGTGACACAGAGCACAATGCTATACAGTGGCGGGTGAGCGGTGTACTACTGTTCCCAGCAGACACAGAGTGGAAGTAAACACAATGCTATATAGTGTGGCTGAGCCGTGTACACAGAGTGGCATTAAACACAATGCTATATAGTCTGCTATATAGTCACCCCGAACAGGGTGATGTTCTGCAGAACCCGAACAGTGGCAAACACTGTTCGCCCAACACTACTGGGAGGGATCGCAGATTTTAGTACCTAAACACACGATACAACATGTTTTCCGGGGTCGGACTCTGAGGCACATACAGATGGTCCCGATCATCATCCTCATCATACAACTCTTCTCCTGAGTCTGACCCACCCACCACCTCTGCCACCCCAACATCCCCAGACACAGACCCCTCATCGTCCTCAACATTAACTTGGGATGCTGGCCTGAGCCAGACCTCCTCCTCCACATCAGGCCCCATCATCTCCTCAATGGCAGCCCTCATTAATCGCTCTGGCGACGGACTGATGGACACAACGTTCTCCTCCGGGGAGGGCTGCTGCTGACCACTGGCTGCTGGGGTGGATGTTATAGCTTGCGTGGGGCGTTGGCTGTTGCTGTTGTTGGGAGTGCTGCTCACAGCGGAGGTCTCTGGGGAACTCATGTTGAGCTCATATAGTGGTTGACGGTGAGTGGAGTATTACTGATCCCAGCAATATACACACTGACTGGCAGAGTACGCAATGCTATATAGTGTGGCTGAGCGGTGTACACAGAGTGGCAGTAAACACAATGCTATATAGTCTGGCTGAGCGAGCGGTGTACTACTGTTCCCAGCAGAATCAGAGTGGCAGTAAACAATGGTATATAGTCTGGCTGAGCGGTGTACACAGAGTGTCAGTAAACAATGGTATATAGTCTGGCTGAGCGGTGTACACACAATGCTATATAGTCTGCTATATAGTGTCAGTTAACAATGGTATATAGTCTGGCTGAGCTAGCGGTGTACTACTGTTCCCAGCAGAATCAGAGTGGCAGTAAACAATGGTATATAGTCTGGCTGAGCGGTGTACACAGAGTGTCAGTAAACAATGGTATATAGTCTGGCTGAGCGGTGTACACACAATGCTATATAGTCTGCTATATAGTGTCAGTAAACAATGGTATATAGTCTGGCTGAGCGAGCGGTGTACTACTGTTCCCAGCAGAATCAGAGTGGCAGTAAACAATGGTATATAGTCTGGCTGAGCGGTGTACACAGAGTGTCAGTAAACAATGGTATATAGTCTGGCTGAGCGGTGTACACACAATGCTATATAGTCTGCTATATAGTGTCAGTAAACAATGGTATATAGTCTGGCTGAGCGAGCGGTGTACTACTGTTCCCAGCAGACACAGAACAGTACACAGAATGCTATATAGTGTGGCTGAACGAGCGGTGTACCACTGTTCCCAGCAGACACAGAACAGTACACAGAATGCTATATAGTGTGGCTGAACGAGCGGTGTACCACTGTTCCCAGCAGACACAGAACAGTACACAGAATGCTATATAGTGTGGCTGAACGAGCGGTGTACTACTGTTCCCAGCAGACACAGAACAGTACACAGAATGCTATATAGTGTGGCTGAACGAGCGGTGTACCACTGTTCCCAGCAGACACAGAACAGTACACAGAATGCTATATAGTGTGGCTGAACGAGCGGTGTACCACTGTTCCCAGCAGACACAGAACAGTACACAGAATGCTATATAGTGTGGCTGAACGAGCGGTGTACTACTGTTCCCAGCAGACACAGAACAGTACACAGAATGCTATATAGTGTGGCTGAACGAGCGGTGTACTACTGTTCCCAGCAGACACAGAACAGTACACAGAATGCTATATAGTGTGGCTGAACGAGCGGTGTACTACTGTTCCCAGCAGACACAGAACAGTACACAGAATGCTATATAGTGTGGCTGAACGAGCGGTGTACCACTGTTCCCAGCAGACACAGAACAGTACACAGAATGCTATATAGTGTGGCTGAACGAGCGGTGTACTACTGTTCCCAGCAGACACAGAACAGTACACAGAATGCTATATAGTGTGGCTGAACGAGCGGTGTACTACTGTTCCCAGCAGACACAGAACAGTACACAGAATGCTATATAGTGTGGCTGAACGAGCGGTGTACTACTGTTCCCAGCAGCGACACACAATGACTGGGGGGGACCCTGGCTAGCGTGGCTGGAGCGCGAACTACCCTGCCTGCCTACCCAAAGCTAAACCCACAGACAAATGGCGGAGATATGACGTGGTTCGGGTATTTATTTACCCGAACCACGTGACAGTTCGGCCAATCAGAGCGCGTTCGGGTCCGAACCACGTGACCCGTTCGGCCAATCACAGCGCTAGCCGAACGTTCGGGGAACGTTCGGCCATGCGCTCTTAGTTCGGCCATATGGCCGAACGGTTTGGCCGAGCACCGTCAGGTGTTCGGCCGAACTCGAACATCACCCGAACAGGGTGATGTTCTGCAGAACCCGAACAGTGGCGAACACTGTTCGCCCAACACTAGCTTCAGCATGTAGCATTGCAGTGTGTTGTATTGGTGGTATAATGGTTAGGATAGCAGCCTACAGAGCAGTAGGCCTGGGTTCAATTCCTTGGCCTGGCCAATGTATGTGAGTTGGCTTTTGGCATCCTACAAATCCCTAAGCAAGCTCATTTTTCTCTAGGATATATCATAATGGTACATGCTAGGCTGGCTTCAGCATGTAGTGTTGGTGGTGGTATAGTGGCGAATAGAGCTACCTACTGAGCACTAGACCTGGGTTCAATTCCTGGCCAAGGTATGTAAGCTGGCTTTTGAAATCCTACAATTCCCTGGAAGACGAGACCCTCCTTCCTCCAGGAGTGAGGGAGGAGGGAGAAAGGTAGTCTATTGAGTAGAAATACTTCTTATTAGGCAGAAATCAGTTAGGGGGGGAAAAAATTTGAATTCCATAAAATTCCGCGGAATTTCATTTTGTTCCGCAGAAATTCCGAAATAAGGCTATAGCAATTCCGTTCCGTCGTTTCGGAACCGGAATCACCAAATTCCGACCAGAATCGCGGAATTTATAATTCCTCAGAATGCTGCGACCATTCCTAGTAAAGGGGACAATTGGCCCAGGGCCCCTGAGCTCTGAAGGGATACCTACACTGCTGGACCCCAAGTTGCCTCTCCCTCCTCCTGCACCCCAGGTTCCCCCCTTAGGGAACACGTATATACATGGTGTTGTTGGCCCCTTACAGATGCTCGAATGTGCTTGATCACATAAATTAGTATGAATAGTCCTGGACAAATGTTAATATATTTTTTTAATATTTCTGTTTAAATTTTCCTTCAGCGATGGAACCGTTTGAGGTTTGGCTGGATGAGTGCATGTTAGGTAATGAATGCTAACTTTGCTATGTTTTTAAACCATACACTATTAAACTACACACTATTTAAATTAATAACACATCATTTTGTATTTGCGTAATTCTTTAATGGCACAAAGTATTACGCACATTGAAAACATCACCGCTCTTGATTATTTCCCTACCAACCCCTATCTAATGAACACGCTCTACCGTACTTGCTGATAGAGCTTCAGGCATTATGCCGATAGCGCACATAGCGTTACGACTTACGCGCGTTATGAAATAGCGATGTGCACTATGAAATAGCACTGTTTAGTGAATCAACCCCCTTGAGTTTTGCCTCAGTGTGTAAAGGAATTACAATTAGTCTAAACTTATACTTGGTACAAAATATATTTGCAATATATTACAATTGTTTTGCCATTTCCTAATTTCACAATGCAAAAAAATGCAATACTCCTAGACCAAACTAGATAATCCATGCTTATCCAACCCTAACCTAAGTGAAACTAAGGTCAGGCTGTGTGTGAGCTATGGACTTGATTCACTAAAGCGTTATAACCCTTATCACGCTTGTGATAACCGCTGCGCGCAATTTTCGGCGCACAAAGGTTTACGCGCGCAAAGACAAAGGTTATCTCGGTTAACGTTCGCTTGTGCACATAAACCCGCACTTTAGCGCTTGCACGCGAACGTTAAAATGGAATAACCTTTGTCATTGCGTGCAGAAACCTTTGCGCACGGAAAATCGTGTGCAGCGGTTATCACAAGCGTTATAAAGGTTATCAATAGAGATGGCCAGTCAGACAAATGGCAGCCAATTAGGCTGCACTCCCTCCTGGAGCCCCCCCTCCCCCCCCTTTATAAAAGGCAGCAGCGTTGGCCATTTTCTCACTCAGTCTGCTGCTGGAAACGGGCCCTTAGTGAGATAAGGGAGAGAGGTTGCTGCAGAGATAGGGAAAGCTTGGTTAGGTTCATGTTAGGCTTGTTAGCGTTTTTATTTTATTTTTTTTTATTTTTTATTTCTTGCTAACAAGCACCACAAAACAGCTCTTTTGAGAGCTAGTGTTCTTGTGATGTGTTTTTTTGTTTTTTTGTTTGTTTGTGTGGCCCACTGACACTTGCATATACAGCCCTGTCTGTCACCGCTGGCCCTTGCTAATTGCTATACTGTGCCAGGCTCAGCACTTTCAGTGCCTACCTTTTCACTGCACCTGTGTGTGTGTGTGTGTGTGTGTGAAAGCTGCACATTTGTAATACCAGTCCGTGCACACCTTTCACTGCACCTGTGTAACAGCACACAGTTTTATATACCAGTCACTGCATACCTGCTCACTGTACCTGTGTGTGTGTGACAGCTACACATTTGTAATACCAGTCCATTAAAGATGGCCCGAACGGTTCGCATGCAAACTTATTCACGGAAACATTGGTGGTTTGCGTTCTTGATCGAATGCAAACCTTATGTGTGACCTGCCCCATATACTACATCATTGGGATAAAATTTGGCCCTCTACATCACAGTCAGCAGACACATGGTAGCCAATCAGGCTGCACTCGCTCCTGTAGCCCCTCCTCTTTATAAAAGGCAGCAGCGTAGGCCAGGTTCTCACTGTGTGCTGCGTTGTTAGTGAGGGAAGGGAAAGAGGTTGAAGCAGAGATTAGGGAAAGCTTAGTTAGGCTCTTGTTAGGCTTCTTAGCTTGCTCCTTGCTTATACTTATTGCTAAAAAGCACCCCCAAACAGCTCTTTTCAAAGCTAATGTTCTTGTGATGTGTTTTTTGTGTGTGTGTGTGGCCCACTGACACTGCATATACAGCACTGTCTGTCGCAGCTGGCCCTTGCTAATTGCTATACTGTGCCAGGCCCAGCACATTCAGTGCCTACTTTTTCATTGCACCTGTGTGTGATAGCTGCATATTGTATTGTTACCAATCCATGCATACCTTTCACTGCACCTGTGTGACAGCAGGCAGTTGTATATACCAGTCACTGCATACCTGTTCACATTACCTGTGTGTGTGACAGCTGCACATTTGTAATACCAATCTGTGCATACCTGTTCTCTGCACCTGTGTGTTTGACAGCTGCATATTGTATTGATACCAGTCCTTGCATACCCTTGAACTGCACCTGTGTGTGTTTGAGCTGCACATTGTATTGATACCAGTCTGTGCATACCTTTCACTGCACCTGTGTGACAGCACACAGTTTTATATATCAGTCACTGCATACCTGTTCACTGTACCTGTGTGTGTGTGACAGCTGCACATTTGTAATACCAGTCTGTGCATACCTATTCTCTGCACCTGTGTGTGTGACAGCTGCACATTGTACTGATACCAGTCCGTGCATACCATTCACTGCACCTGTGTGACAGCACACAGTTTTATATACCAGTCACTGCATACCTGTTCACTTTACGTGTTTGTGTGCACATTTGTAATACAAGTCCATGCATACCTGTTCAGTGCACCTGTGTGTGTGACAGCTGCACATTGTATTGATACCAGTCCATGCATACCTTTGAACTGCACCTGTGTGTGTGACAGCTGCACATTGTATTGATACCAGTCCATGCATACCTGTTCATTGCACCTGTCTGACAGTGTGTAGTTTCATATACCAGTCACTGCATACATGTTCACTTTACCTGCGTGTGACAGCTGCACATTTGTAATACCAATCCGTGCATACCTGTTCTCTAAACCTGTGTGTGTGACAGCTGCACTTTTGTAATACCAGTCCGTGCATACCTGTGAACTGCACCTGTGTGTGTGACAGCTGCACATTGTATTGATACCAGTCCATGCATACCTATCACTGCACCTGTGTGACAGCACACAGTTTTATATACTAGTCACTGCATACCTGTTCACTGTATCTGTGTGTGTGACAGCTGCACATTTGTAATACCAGTCTGTGCATACCTTTCACTGCACCTGTGTAACAGCATGCAGTTTTATATACCAGTCACTGCTTACCTGTTCAGTGCACCTGTGTGTGTGACAGCTGCACATTTGTAATACCAGTCTGTGCATACCTATTCTCTGCACCTGTGTGTGTGACAGCTGCACATTGTATTGATGCCAGTCCATGCATACCTTTGAATTGCACCTGTGTGTGTGAATGTTGCACATTGTATTGATACCAGGCCGTGCATACCATTCACTGCACCTGTGTGACAGCACACAGTTTTATATATCAGTCACTGTACCTGTGTGTGTGACAGCTGCACATTTGTAATACTAGTCCTTGCATACCTTTGAACTGCACCTGTGTGTGTGTCAGCTGCACATTGTATTGGTACCAGTCCGTGCATACCTTTCACTGCTCCTGTGTGACAGCACACAGTTTTATATAGTTTGTTTGTGTGGCCCACTGACACTTGCATATACAGCCCTGTCTGTCACTGCTGGCCCTTGCTAATTGCTATACTGCGCCAGGCCCAGCACTTTCAGTGCCTACCTTTTCACTGCACCTGTGTAACAGCACGCAGTTTTATATATCAGTCACACTGCATACCCGTTCACTGTACCTGTGTCTGTGACAGCTGCACATTTGTAATACCAGTCCATTAAAGATGGCCCGAACGTTTCGCATGCGAACTTATTCGAGGAAACATTGGTGGTTCGCGTTCTTGATCGAACGCAAACTTTATGTGACCTGCCCCCTATACTACATCATTGGGATAAAATGTGGCCCTCTACATCGCAGTCAGCAGACACATGGTAGCCAATCAGGCTGCACTCGCTCCTGTAGCCCCCCCCCCCCCCCCCTTTTATAAAAGGCAGCAGCGTAGGCCATGTTCTCACTCTGTGTGCTGCGTTGTTAGTGAGAGCAGGGAGAGAGGTTGCCGCAGAGATTAGGGAAAGCTTAGTTAGGCTCTTGTTAGGCTTCTTAGCTTGCTCCTTGCTGATACTTATTGCTAAAAAGCACTCCCAAACAGCTCTTTTCAGAGCTAATGTTCTTGTGATGTGTTGTTTTTTTTTTTTGTGTGTGTGTGTGGCCCACTGACACTGCATATGCAGCACTGTCTGTCGCAGCTGGCCCTTGCTAATTGCTATACTGTGCCAGGCCCAGCACATTCAGTGCCTACTTTTTCGTTGCACCTGTGTGTAATAGCTGCATATTGTATTGTTACCAATCCGTGCATACCTTTCACTGCACCTGTGCGACAGCAGGCAGTTGTATATACCAGTCACTGCATACCTGTTCACTTTACCTGTGTGTGTGACAGCTGCATATTTGTAATACCAGTCTGTGCATACCTGTTATCTGCAACTGTGTGTGTGACAGCTGCACATTGTATTGATAACAGTCCGTGCATACCTTTCACTGCACCTGTGTGACAGCACACAGTTTTATATACCAGTCACTGTATACCTGTTCACTGTACCTGTGTGTGTATGTAAGAGCTGCACATTGTATTGATACCAGTCCCTGCATACCTGTTCATTGCACTTGTGTGCGTGACAACTGCATATTGTATTGATACCAGTCCATGCATACCATTCACTGCACCTGTGTGACAGCAGGCAGTTGTATATACCTGTCACTGCATACCTGTTCACTTTACCAGTGTGTGTGTGACAGCTGCACATTTGTAATACCAGTCCGTGCATACCTGTTCTCTGAACCTGTGTGTGTGACAGCTGCCCATTGTATTGATACCAGTCCTTGCATAACGTTGAACTGCACCTGTGTGTGTGACAGCTGCCCATTGTATTGATACCAGTCCTTGCATAACGTTGAACTGCACCTGTGTGTGTGTGTCAGCTGCACATTGTATTGATACCAGTCCGTGCATACCTTTCACTGCACCTGTGTGACAGCACACAGTTTTATATACCAGTCACTGCATACCTGTTCACTTTACGTGTGTGTGTGTGCACATTTGTAATACCAGTCCATGCATGCCTGTTCTCTGCTCCTGTGTGTGTGACAGCTATGCATTGTATTGATACCAGTCCGTGCGTACCTTTCACTGCACCTGTGTGACAGCACACAGTTTTATATAAAAGTCACTGCATACCTGTTCACTGTACCTGTGTGTGTGACAGCTGCACATTTGTAATACCAGTCCATGCATACCAGTGTGTGACAGCTGCACATTGTATTGATACCAGTCCGTGCATACCTTTTTACTGTACCTGTGTGACAGCACACAGTTTTATATACCAGTCACTGCATACCTGTTCAGTGCACCTGTGTGTGTGACAGCTGCACATTGTATTGATACCAGTTCGTGCATACTTTTTCTCTGCACCTGTGTGTGTGACAGCTGCACATTGTATTGATACCAGTCCGTGCATACCTTTGAACTTCACATGTGTGTGTGACAGCTGCACATTGTATTGATACCAGTCCGTGCATACCTTTAACTGCGCCTGTGTGACAGCACACAGTTTTATATACCAGTCACGGCATACCTGCTCACTTTACCTGTGTGTGTGACAGATGCACATTTGTAATACTGGTCACTGCATACCTGTTCTCTGCACCTGTGTGTGTGACAGCTGCACATTGTACAGTATTGATACCAGTCCATGCATACCTTTGAACTGCACCTGTGTGTGTGACAGCTGCAAATTTTATTGATACCAGTCCATGCATACCTTTGAACTTCACATGTGTGTGTGACAGCTGCACATTGTATTGATACAAGTCCGTGCATACCTTTAACTGTGCCTGTGTGAAAGAACACAGTTTTATATACCAGTCACGGCATACCTGCTCACTTTACCTGTGTGTGTGACAGATGCACATTTGTAATACTGGTCACTGCATACCTGTTCTCTGCACCTGTGTGTGTGACAGCTGCACATTGTACAGTATTGATACCAGTCCATGCATACCTTTGAACTGCACCTGTGTCTGTGACGGCTGCACATTGTATTGATTCCAGTCCGTGGACACCTTTCACGTAGTTTTATATACCAGTCACTGCATACCTTTTCACTGTACCTTTGTGTGACAGCCGCACATTTGTAATACCAGTCCGTGCATACCTGTTCTCTGCACCTGTGTGTGTGACAGCTGCACATTGTAGTGATACTAGTCTGTGCATACCTTTCACTGCACCTGTGTGACAGCACACAATTTTATATACCATTTACTGCATTCCTGTTCACTGTACGTGTGTGTGTGTGTGTGTGTGTGTGTGTGTGTGTGTGTGTGTGTGTGTGTGTGTGTGTGTGTGTGTGTGTGTGTTTGTGTGTGTGTGTGTGTGTGTGACAGCTGCACATTTGTAATAGTAATCAGTGCATACCTTTTCTCTGCACCTGTGTGTGTGACAGCTGCACATTGTATTGATACTAGTCACTGCATACCTGTTCACTGCACCTGTGTGTGTGACAGCTGCACATTGTATTGATACCAGTCCATGCATAGCTTTCACTGCACCTGTGTGACAGCATGCTGTTTTTATATACCAGTCGGTGCATACCTTTTCACTGCACCTGTGTGTGTGACAGCTGCACATTTGTAATACCAGTCCAGGCATACCTGTTCTCTGCACCTGTTTGTGTGATAGCTGCACATTGTATTGATACCAGTCTGTGCATACTAATTACTGCATCTGTGTGACAGCACACAGTTTTATATACCAGTCACTGCATACCTGTTCACTGTACCAATGTGTGTGACAGATGCACATTTGTAATACCAGTCCGTGCATACCTGTTCTCTGCACCTGTGTGTGTGACAGCTGCACATAGTATTGATACCAGTCACTGCATACCTGTTCAATGCACCTGTGTGTGTGTCAGCTGCACATTGTATTGATACTAGTCCGTGCATACCATTCACTGCATCTGCGTGACAGCATGCAATTTTATATACCAGTCACTGCATATCTGTTCACTGTACCTGTGTGTGTGACAGCTGCACATTTTTAATACCAGTCCGTGCATACCTGCTGACTGTACCTGTGTGTGTGACAGCTGCACATTTGTAATACCAGTTCGTGCATACCTGTTCTCTGCCCATGTGTGTGTGACAGCTGCACATTGTATTGATACCAGTCCGTGCATACCATTCACAGCACCTGTTTGACAGCACACAGTTTTACATACCAGTCACTGCATACCTGCTCACATTACCTATGTGTGTGACAGATGCACATTTGTAATACCAGTCACTGCATACCTGTTCTCTGCACCTGTGTGTGTGACAGCTGCACATTATATTGATACCAGTCCATGCATACCTTTTAACTGCACCTGTGTCTGTGACAGCTGCACATTGTATTGATACTAGTCTGTGCATATCTTTCACTGCACGTGTGTGACAGCACACAGTTTTATATACCAGTTACTGCATACCTGTTCACTGTTCCTGTGTGTGTGTGTGTGACAGCTGCACATTTGTAATACCAGTCCGTGCATACCTTTTCTCTGCACCTGTGTGTGTGACAGCTGCACATTGTATTGATACTAGTCACTGCATACCTGTTTACTGCACCTGTGTGTGTGACAGCTGCACATTGTATTGATACCAGTCCATGCATAGCTTTCACTGCACCTGTGTGGCAGCATGCTGTTTTTATATACTAGTTGTGCATACCTTTGAACTGCACCTGTGTGTGTGACAGCTGCACATTGTATTGTAATACCAGTCACTGCATACCTTTTCACTGCACCTGTGTGTGTGACAGCTGCACATTTGTAATACCAGTCCGTTCATACCTGTTCTCTGCACCTGTTTGTGTGATAGCTGCACATTGTATTGATACCAGTCCGTGCATACCTTTGAACTGCACCTGTGTGTGTGACAGCTGCACATTGTATTGATACTAGTCCGTGCATACCATTCACTGCATCTGTGTGACAGCACACAGTTTTATATACTAGTCACTGCATACGTGTTCACTTTACCTGTGTGTGTGACAGCTGCACATTTGTAATACCAGTCCATGCATATCTGTTCTCTGAACCTGTGTGTGTGACAGCTGCACATTTGTAATACAAGTCTGTGCATACCTATGACCTGCACCTGTGTGTGTGACAGCTGCACATTGTATTGATACCAGTCCGTGCATACCTTTCACTGCACCTGTGTGACAGCACGCAGTTTTATATACCAGTCACTGCATACCTGTTCTCTGCACCTGTGTGTGTGTGACAGCTGCACATTGTATTGATACCAGTCTGTGCATACCTTTCACTGCACCTGTGTGACAGCATGCAGTTTTATATACCAGTCACTGCATTCCTGTTCACTGTACCTGTGAGCATGACAGCTGCACATTTGTAATACCAGTCCCTGTATACCTGTTCTCTGCACCTGTGTGTGTGACAGCTGCACATTGTATTGATACCAGTCCGTGCATACCTTTCACTGTACCTGTGTTACCGCCAAGGAGGTTAAGCATTTTTAAATTAAAAAAGTGGCACTAATTAAACCTGGATTAAGATTTTTTTTTCTTCCAGGTTGTATTATATTTTCTAAAATGTTCTTCTTAGTGTATGTTGAGGAATCCAAAAACATAAGGAAAATGAAAAGCTACCTGATGATCTGACTATTTTATTTTAACCATCACAACTTTTAAACAGTTCCTCTAGTAGAAACTGTGGATTTTATGAGTATCATGTGACATTTGGGGAAAAATATGCATCCTAATAAACCAACACTTGAGATCAATATGGCAAATATCTGCACAGCCACCAGATGTTTCCCCCTAATGCTAAAATAGACCGGGATCATGGCAATCCAGACACTGCAGAACACCAGCATGCTGATCATGATGTACTTGGCCTCATGAAAGCTGTCCGGTAATGTCCTCACCATAAAAGCCAGCAGAAAACTCACAGCTGCCAGAAACCCCATATAACTCAACATGGCGTATAAGTTAATCGCTGACCCCTCATTACAATGAATGATAATATTCCCAGCATGAGAGAACATGTCATACTCCTGATATGGGGGGGATATAGACAGCCAGAGAATGCAGTTCACAACTTGGGCAGAGAAACAGAAGACAACTATTAAATTAGATACTTTGTTTCCCACCCACTTCCTCCAGAAAGTGCCAGGTTTGGTGGCTTTGAAAGTAATGCAGAGTTGTAATGTCTTGGCCAAAGCAGAAGAAAGAGCAATGGAGAAACAAATTCCATATAACACCTGTCTCAGCATGCAGGTTATATCCACAGGACGTCCGAGGAACAAGAAGACACAGAGGAAGCTCAGCAGGATGGAGGTCAGGAGAATGAAGCTCACAGTCCTGTTATTGGCTTTCACTACTGGAGAGTCCCAATGGGCTATGAACAGCTTTATTATACACAATGTAAGGCCAGAACAAATAACAGCCATAAGTGAGAAGATAAATGTGATAAAGTCTTCTTCATAAGACAAAAACTCATAAGTTTTGGGAAGACACTTTGACTTTTCCTTGTTGGGCTGCTGATCATCAGGACATTTCTGGCACTTCTCAATGTCTGCAGGAAAAGACCATTGGCAATTAGGATTCAAAACAATAAGTTAAATCATATCAATGATGTTCTTATAGAATAACTCAATACTAGTTAGGAGCACACATTTTGCATAGTCTTAATTTTGCATCGAAATTTGCAATTGCAATGCAAAATCAAAATCTCATATGTAAGGAAAAATTACAGTTAATTGTGTCTGCAATTGTAGAGAGAAACCATCCGTTTGCATTTTCACGTAATTTTGTGATGACTTTAGTGGTTAATAGCACAGGGCACACCCATGCTATTGTCACCAAAATTGCTACATATATTGTATGTATGTACAAGTAAAAAAAACATTTTTCACAAAGATCGTGTGGTTTTTGAGAAAATTAATTTTAAAAATGCAAAGGATGTTTTTTTAAACTCACAAAAATGACAGTTTAAATTAAAATTGATTTTCTCAACAATTAAAGGACTTTTTGAAAAATGTTTTTTTTTTTTTTTTACTTGTACCCATCATTCTCCGTAACATATGTCACAATATTGGTGACAACAGCATGTACGGGGGCTTTGCCATAAACCGACGCAAAAGTATGTGAAAATTACGCCAAGATTACAAATGAATTACGCTAAAGCAATTAAATTTACAAATCGTAATTACATATGGGCGAAATTGTCAACGTGTTTGCAAAAAAAATCTGTAATTGTGATTAGTTTACTACGATCTTCACTACTCAATACAAAAAAAGGAACAACACCATGAGCAGCATCCAAAAAGTGTGAAGGATCGTACAACTAAGCTCTTTAAAGTGTAACTGTCCGGCATAAAATAAAAAATCTATTATTTTTATCTAGTAAACAAGTAATAATGCTAACCAGGCAATCCAAAAAAGTTAAAACTCACTCTGATTTTTTTTCTTCTCCATATAACATCATTACCCAGTTTCTCTGGCTATTATTTGGTACATCTGCCACACAAAGGAAGTGCATGCTTTTTTTCTTCTTTACTTTCTCCTCAGGCTTAACTAATGCAGTCTGATTGGCTGAAGTCTCTTTCCCTCCTGTTTTTCCCTCCCGCACCTCTGTTCCTCTCTGATTGGCTAATATTTCTTAATGCACTTTCTACTGCAAAGCTGGGTGGGAGTGTCTGAAGACTTGAGGCAGGTGGGCAATGATACACAGACAGAGTAAGGGAGAAATTATGTCACGATTGTCTTCAAGATAGAAAGAGTCAAAATGGAAAATCCAAAGAAGGATTTTCTATTTTTACTATAGAAAAATCACTAAAATCAAAATGTGGACAGTGGACTGTTACAATACCCAATACAATACATATATATAATATATTAGAGATAGCATGGCTAACAACTTCACTTTAAAGACAACTTAAGATGTAACAAAGGCTGTAAAAGCTGCACTAAATGTAAAGCTAAAGTACAATAAGGCCTCGTTCCCATCGCGTTCCGATCGTGTTTGCGTTGGGCTTTTTTAAGGCTTTTTTATTTTCCCCTTCCCGGCGATTTCTGTAAGTTGGACGGTTTTGGTAAATGTTTTTGTAAACGCTTCTGCAGAGCGATTCCGTTTTTTCACTTCCTGACAGCAGTCAGGAAGTGAACTCTTTGATCCAGAAAAGAATAAATACAATGTATTGTAATCGCTGCACAACATCCCTGCACAAAGCGATGTTGTAAACATTTTTCCTATACCTTCCATTGAGGGAAAATCGCCTCAAGAATGGCCCATGCAGTGCAAATCGGCACGGCAAGTGAACGGAACGTCCCAATGAGAACTATCTTATTGGAAAGCATGGTGTCAGCGTTTTCAGGGCGATTTTGAAAAATCTCCAGCGTTTAAGAAAAGGCAAAAGTGCCTCTGTGACTGAGCCCTTAAAGATCAGAGATTTTATTAACTTGTATAAAGAACAGAGTCCACCTGTTAAAAAAAAAAAAATAAAATAAAAAAAAAGTGCAGGCTCACAAACGCTAGCTCATGAGTTTGCCGGTCTGCCAGTGAACCACACTGCATGAAGTTCACCCATCACTAGTAGCAGCCCACAGTCCATGTTTTTTTCATTCCTAATTGTTGACCATAACTTATTTGTGGCAAATGGGGTGACTTGCGTCAATCTGCGCTGGCCCAGAAGTCATGTTATTCTATGGCAATGCGGGGTTATTTAAAAAAATTACAGACTTGACGTTGTGGCGCACATGTGCAGAAGCATATTTTTATAATGCGCTTCCGTGCACTTCCGCATACCCCAAAGAAGGAAGTGACCGCAAGTGCATGTCACTTCCTACTTGGCCCAATGCCAGGTGGGCCCTGTGTAAGGCGGTGCAATGTGGTGCGGGGGAAGTGACACACTACATTGCTGTCGCCAGTTTACAGTGTGAAACCGGCCTAAGCTGATTATGGTGCCACAATATCGTCTAAGGCAGGGGTCCCCAAACATTTTGGGTCGAGAGCCGGGTAAACCTACTTCAGACTGCTGGGGGGCCGGAGTATGCATAAAATGATATAAATGTCTTTGCGGGCCAGACAGTGAAGCATACCTAGGTGACAGCCTGCAGTCCAATTGGACAGCAGTGTCACCTGATGTGGAAATTGATTGGAAACAAGCAAATGACTGATTTCTGGCTTCCATGTGGATGGGTGGTGCCAGCACTGCTATTCTATATGTAGACCATCAATATTTAAAGATGTAGATGACCACATCTATAAGTAATACATTTTGTGTGTGGGGGGGCTGGTAAAAAAGCCTCAGGGGGCCACATTCGGGAACCAGATCATGCTGATAGACAGTTTGAGGGGGATTACCAGGGTCACATTTACCATTAAGGCACTTTAGGCACATGCCTACAGGCGCCTGATGATGGAAATGCGGCCCACTCCCATCCCCGAGTGCCTCCCACCTTCCCTGTGCAGAGTCCCAATGAGATAGTAAATATGAGATTACTCAACCTGCTCTTGGCATTCAACTGACGAGATCTCCCTTCAGTCGAGTACGAGAGGGATCACCGCTGGGACACTTGGGCGTAGGATACAGCCGGTATATGGCTGATCTTGCTCCTGCACAAATTCCTGGCAACGTTAAATACTATTCCCCCTCCAGGCCGCCATGGATGGTGGGGAATGAAATAATTTGGCTTCCAGAAATTGCTGGAGGCCGAATTACAGTGTTTTAAATGTAACTTCAGCTCCGTCTTCTGACAGCGCCGAAGTTACTCGCTGTGCGTCGCTATAGCCGCAATTCCTATTACGGCCTATGGTGGCGCCGGCTGTGCCCAAATCTCCTGTGCTGGAATGAAAGTGTTTGCTTCAGTCAGGGGCACCTCTAGCTACCTGATACTTGGAGGCACCTCTAGCTACTGAATATTGAGGTTCCTTTAGCTACTTAATTCTTGGGGGCAAATGCACCGTATATACCCGAATACAAGTCGACCTTGTGTATAAGTCGACTCCAATATTTAACCCTCTTAAAGTGGAATGAAACCCAGCACTTCATTCTAATAGGTTATTTACAGCATATTATATAAAACCAACATTCATTTTTGTTTTTAAATTAGAACGGCATTCAAAGGGTTACACACAGGACTTGAAGGTTCAGTGCAGAGAAATCTGGACACATCTGAAGTAGACAGATACCTTGGGGTGTCTTCTTTCTAAAATGGGGTCATTTGTGGGGTTCCTATACTGCCCTGGCATTTTAGGGGCCCTAAACCATGAGGAGTAGTCTTGAAACCAAATGCCTCAAAATGACCTGTGAAATCCTAAAGGTACTCATAGGACGTTGGGCCCCTTAGCGCACCTAGGCTGCAAAAAAGTGTCACAAATGTGGTATCGCCGTACTCAGGAGAAGTAGTATAATGTGTTTTGGGGTGTATTTTTACACATGCCTATGCTGGGTGGGAGAAATATCTCAGTAAATGAACAATTGTGTATAAAAAAATAATAATTTACAGAGATATTTATCCCACCCAGCATGGGTATGTGTAGAAATTCACTCCAGAACACATTATACTACTTCTCCTGAGTACGGCGATACCACATGTGTGACACTTTTTTGAAGCCTAGGTGCGCTAAGGGGCCCAACGTCCTATGAGTACCTTTAGGATTTCACAGGTCATTTTGAGGCATTTGGTTTCTAGACTACTCCTCACGGTTTAGGGCCCCTAAAATGCCCGGACAGTATAGGAACCCCACAAATGACTCCATTTTAGAAAGAGGACACCCCAATGTATTCCATTAGGTGTATGGTGAGTTTATAGAAGATTTTATTTTTTGTCACAAGTTAGTGGAAAATGACACTTTGTGAAAAAAAAAACAATAAAAATCAATTTCCGCTAACTTGTGACAAAAAATAAAATCTTCTATGAACTCACCATACTCCTAACGGAATACCTTGGGGTCACTTGTGGGGTTCCTATACTGCCCCGGCATTTTAGGGGCCCTAAACCGTGAGGAGTAGTCTAGAAACCAAATGCCTCAAAATGACCCGTGAAATCCTAAAGGTACTCATAGGACGTTGGGCACCTTAGCGCACCTAGGCTGCAAAAAAGTGTCACACATGTGGTATCTCCGGACTCAGGAGAAGTAGTATAATGTGTTTTGGAGTGTATTTTTACACATATCCATGCTGGGTGGGAGAAATATCTCTGTAAATGAGATTTTTTTTTTTTTACACACAATTGTTCATTTACTGAGATATTTCTCCCACCCAGCATAGGTATGTGTAAAAATACACCCCAAAACACATTATACTACTTCTCCTGAGTACGGTGATACCACATGTGTGACACTTTTTTGCAGCCTAGGTGCGCTAAGGGGCCCAACGTCCAATGAGTACCTTTAGGATTTCCCAGGTCATTTTGAGACATTTGGTTTCTAGACTACTCCTCACAGTTTAGGGCCCCTAAAATGCCAGGGCAGTATAGGAACCCCACAAACGACCCCATTTTAGAAAGAAGACACCCCAAGGTAATGTGTTTTATGCTGGGTGGGAGAAATATCTCTGTAAATGGACAATTGTGTGTAAAAAAAAAAAAAATCTCATTTGCAGAGATATTTCTCCCACCCAGCATGGGTATGTGTAAAAATACACCCCAAAACACATTATACTATTTTTCCTGAGTACGGCAATATGACATGTGTGACACTTTTTTGCAGTCCATGGCAGATTTATTTTTTGTTTGTCAGAAGTTAGCAGAAATGTAAACTTTTTTTCCGCTAACTTGTGACAAAAAAATAAAATCTTCTATGAATTCACCATGCCTCTTAGTGAATACTTTGGGATGTCTTCTTTCCAAAAGGGGGTCATTTAAGGGGTATTTATACTATCCTGGAATTCTAGCACCTCATGAAACCTGACAGGTGCTCAGAAAAGTCAGAGATGCTTCAAAATGGGAAAATTCACTTTTTGCACCATAGTTTGTAAACGCTATAACTTTTACCCAAACCAATAAATATACACTGAATGGATTTTTTTTTGTATCAAAGACATGTAGCACAATAAATGTGGACAAAAATGTATATAGAAATTTTACTTTATTTGAAAAATGTCAGCACAGAAAGTTAAAAAAATCATTTTTTAAGAAAATTAATGTCTTTTTTGATGAATATAATAAAAACTAAAAATCACAGCAGCAATCCAATAGCACCAAAAGAAAGCTGTATAAGGGATAAGAAAAGGATGTAAAATTCATTTAGGTGGTAGGTTGTATGACCGAGCAATAAACCGTTAAAGCTGCAGTGGTCTGAATGGAAAAAAAGGGTCTGGTCCTTAAGGGGTTTTATGACTGCAGTTCTTAAGTGGTTAAAAAAGCTTGCACTTCAAAAAGTGCTTGGCTAATGTATTTGAATGGGATGGTGCACACCAGAGCAATGAGCTTTTTTCCAAAACGCAAACGTGGGTCCTGCAGCATTTCTGCTGATTTCTGAGGCGATTCAGCCTTAATGTTAAGTATAGGAAAGTGGAAAATCGCTCTGAAAAGCTCTAGATCAGAACAATTTTACAGAAGCTGTTCAGTTACAGCTCTACTGTAACAAAATATAAAAAAGCTACACCAAAATGCTCCAAAAATCGCTAGGCACATGCCTAGAATCGCCTTAAAAAATCACTTCTAAAAGCACTAATCGTTTGGGATTACGCTAGCACTTTTTGGTGTGCACTGGCCCTTAGTAACGTACATTACTATAACATTGGTCTTGCTAGTCGAGTACCGCAGGTCACTCTAATAGCAAAACCCGCAGCACACAGTGCCAGGAGTCAGGGTAATATTGCCGTGCGCTGGCTGTGCTCGGCAATACTACCGGACTTTTTTGCATCAACCCCATTGTGGTCTATAACAGTGCCCAATTTACTAACCATGCGATGTGTCCAAATTATCGGATTTGGTGTAGACTGCTAACATAGGGCTCGATTCACAAAGCGGTGCTAACCCAGTTAGCATGCCTAAAAGACTTTAGGCATGATAACCATTGCACCATGCTGGTGAAAAGCCAGTTTAGGTGTGATAAGTTTAGGCATGATAAGTTTAGGTGTTATAAGTTTAGGCATGATAAGTTTAGATAAGTTTAGATCGCTTGCAAAGTCCCGCACGCAAAGCAGCGCCATTAAACTTTATACGAAGTGCCCCAGACTTTGCTAGCGTAAAACTTTTGATCAGCTGTGCACTGCGGTGCTAACCCAGTTGGCGCTTAAACTTATCACACCTAAACTTATCACACCTAAACTTATCATGCCTAAACTTATCACACCTAAACTTATCACACCTAAACTTATCATGCCTAAACTGAGTTTAGGCATGATAAAGGGCTTTTCACCAGCGTGCTAACTGTTAGCACCGCTTTGTGAATCAGGCCCCTAGACTAAGTTGTCCATGAATTTCCAACTGACCATTGCAATTGAAAACCAATCCATCAATTAAAGTCACCATCCAGGCTTTGTTTTTTTTTTTCAATCTTCAGGCATTGAGTTTTTCTGACCCCATGCCTATTGAAACATTCAGCATCATGTTTACATTTGTCATGTTTACATTTGACTAGAATCAGATCTAACATAATTAACACAAAATTATTTTCTTACTAGGTTGACCTAAGCCCGTTAATATAACGGGCTCTAGTTCCTCACAACATCCTCCCCTCCCGCCCCATGACCACCGCATTTATGTGCGTGCACTAACCTGCCCGCACACCTGCGCATACACACGCCAGCCCCCCGCCCCCCTGCTGTCCCAATGGCTACACACGCACAGTAACTAAAACACACGGACACAGGGAAAGAGGATGGCGCAAGGAGAGAGGGGTTTTATTATATAGGATTATGTTCACCATTATCTAAGTAACAAATGTAAACCTGGGTTGGAGAATTCTCCCTCGGAGCATGGGGCACAGCCATAGCAGCAGAGGTGGATTCCTTCTTTAGGGATTTTCCCATATCCAGGAGGACATCTGGCATTGCAGCGAGAAAATGGCACCTGAATTAGGGAGAAGACAATAAACATTACTGCATTTATTCTAAACATACATCAGTAAAAGAGCACAATGGGCTTGATTCACAAAAGGGTGCTAACTTAGTTAGCATGCCTAAAAGCCCCTTAGCACGCTCAAAGCCCTTTAGGCGCGCAAAGTTTTGCATCCTAAATTATCGCGCACAAAGTTTAGTGCTGCATGGAGCACACGAAACGTTGCACCGGGTGCGACCAAAACATTGCACCTGGTGCGACCAAAACATTGCACCTGGTGCGCCCGAAATGTTGTGTTATACGACGTTTCAGGCGCACCTGATGCAACATTTTAGTTGCACCAGGTGTGACGGTTTGGTCGCACGCGGTGCAACGTGCAGCGAGTGCCGCGCAGCGCTAAATTTTGCGCGCGATAATGAAAAGCTTTGGCCCTGCTAACTGAGTTAGCACCCTTTTGTGAATCGAGCCCAATGACTTGGGATGGTTGGAAATGCTGATTTACGGAGTATTGGACCAATCAGAGGATGCAGAAGTTTACAATGGTAATCGGAATACCACAGAGATTTTAGGTCAACCACAAGACTCAGGAATACTCTGTAG
>NC_090646.1:27835678-27850678 GCF_040937935.1 Hyperolius riggenbachi | reverse complement strand
TGTGGTGCGTTTGTGGTGTGTGTGTGTGGTGTGTGTGGTGTGCGTGTGCGTGTGGTGTGTGTGGTGTGTGTGTGTGTGTGGGGGGGGAGGGTGTGGTGTGTGTGGTGTGTGTGTGGTGTGTGTGTGGTGTGTGTGTGTGGTATGTGTGTGTATGTGCGTGTGTGTGTGCACGTGTGTGTGTGTGTGGTGTCTGATGTGTGTGTGTGTGTGTGTGTGTGTGTGTGGTGTCTGGTGTGTGGTGTCTGGTGTGTGTGTGTGTGTGTGTGGGGGGGGGGGTGGTGTGTGTGTGGTGTGTGTGTGGTGTGTGTGTGGTGTGTGTGTGTATGTGCATGTGTGTGTGCACGTGTGTGTGTGTGTGTGTGTGGTGTCTGATGTGTGTGTGTGTGTGTGTGTGGTGTCTGGTGTGTGTGTGTGTGTGTGTGTGTGTGTGTGTGTGTGTGTGTGTGTGTGTGTGTACGGGGCTCATGCCTCCTGGAAGTAGGAGCTACGTCCCAGTAACAAATCTCTGCTGCTGAGGATTGAAAACACTCTCACACTGTGCATGTGCATAGCAAAGTGGGGCCATGTGGTCCCTCTGCCTGGTCGGTGCCCTGTAAAACTGCAATGATCGCTGTTAGAATGAATAGCAGCAATCATTGTAAAATGTACACAAGAAGTACATTACTTCCTATAGTCCTCATGCATGTGACCCCTGTATTGCATCTCTTATTGGTCAAAGTGATCCCTTGACTCCTATGCATGCAGTGATTGGTCAAAGGGACCTTGTGATCCCTAGGCTAATCAGCATCCTCAGTCCCTCAATGATCACTGTTACTGCTAGTAAAGGCACCAATTCTCTTCTAGCAGTGGAATTGAAGTATTGTATCATGTTAGACATCAGTACAAGAAAAAAGTTTTGAAGTAGTATACAGGAATCAAGTCTGAGAAAGACTTCATAGCTGAAAACGTATTCCTTTTCTTCTAACTTAGCCAATAAATGGTATTATCCTGGTTCAAAACTGATTTAAAATTTCTGACATTTGTAAACTGTTTTTTTTTTTTTTTTTCAAATCAGGATAATTAAAGCGTCTTCAGCACAGGTTCCAAATTCCTTGTGGGAAAAGAATAACTGCTTTGGCTCCTAATCAGCCTCTGCCTTGATGTGCCTATGAAGTGTTCTCTGTTCAGTTCTGAGTAGTAAATATACTAACAATAATTTTCTGGGCTTCAGAATACTCAAATCCAGTCCGGACTCAACCCTTGAAGTGTAGTGGAGCGAAGTTCCAAGCTTAAACTTCATTGATTGCAGTGATAAAGCATTATGACCAACACAACGTTTTGGGCTCCTCGCCAGTGCTTGACCTTCTGGATAACCAGATGGTCAAGCACTTGACAAAGGGCGAGGAGCCCAAAACATTGTGCTAGTCATTATGCTGTATCATCACAATCAATAAAGTTTAACTTCAGGGGTTGAGTCCGGACTGGAGTTGTGTATTTGTAGTTGAATAATTGAGGATTGACGTGCCTCTGTGCCATTGTCTGTGACTCCCTAAATATCTTCATATCTGAGACCTGTGGGTTCCTTTACAAGTAGTTTCAGAATACTCACTCTTCCAGTTCTCCACACAAACTTCTCTTCATTGATATGAAGCCATTGGTCCTCCGGCAGAGATTCATTCATGTAGAAGTAGCTAACATGATAGGTGGGCTTATACACCCAGTTTATTAGTGACAGCTTCGGCTTGCTACGGAGAAGTCTATTCTCATCGAAGGAGATTCTTTCACCGGTCTCATCTATGTAATCCACTCTTCTTACAAAATGTTTCAGCTGTTAGTGAAAAATCAGACATAAAAGTAGTAAATCATGGTGAGCAACACAAGCTAGACAGTCGGAACCTATGACCCTGATGCTCTCAACTATCTCACCCACATCACAGGGAGTGTACTGGGCCTGTGCAGTAGTACCGTGCAGGTGCAGTATGCTCTTGGAGATGTGGGTGCATCTGCATGCAGGGGCGGGCACACACCCACGAAGGCGCAGAAGACGCCAATCCATCGGGGATCAGTAATCCTTCAGAGGCAGCCAGCGGGACTCCAGAGAAGACTGGAACTGCGGCGATGGACACAAATAACTTCCTAGGGGCTGGAAGAAGCAACAGGTAAGTAAAACTACAATTCTTTTGTTACTTTGGATGGCCTTTAAGGGGGAACTGTAGTGAAAATAATGTAATGGATGAAATTGTTCATTTTTTACATTATTCATTTATAAATTACTAGCTGATGGCCCGGCGTTTCCGGGGTATGCATTTGGCTGGTGTTGGCTGCGCCCACTTTTTCTAACCCTAACACACAATTACTCAATGACCAAGTTTGTGAGCTTTGAGGTCTTTGGCATCAATAATTTGCATTGAAATGAAACACATTTGATTGGCTGTTTGTGGCTCCACCCCTTTTCTGAATTTGAACCCCAAGCACCCAATGATCAACTGTACCAGGTTTAAGGCTTGTGCCATTAACAGTGCAAGAATGGCAGCAATCACATATTTCACTTGAAAATCAATGAGTGAATTTTGATTGGCTTTTGTAGGCTCCACCCACTTTTCTGAATATTAATGCCAGTCACCCAGTGACCAACTGTGCAAAGTTTGAGAACCCTACCATTAGCAGTGTAAGAATGGCTGCTGTTTACATTTCCCCAGTGAAATTAGTATTTGTCTCTACCCACTGATGACCTGGTTGTTGCCCAGGTATGGATCTGGCTGGTGTTGGCTGCACCCACTTTTTCTAACCCTAACACACAATTATTAAATTACTCAATGACCTAGTTTGCGAGCTTTGCGGTCTTTGACATCAATAATTTGCATTGAAATGAAACAAACCTGATTTGCTGTTTGAGCTCCACCCCCTTTTCTGAAGTTTAACCCCAGTCACCCAATGATCAACTGTACCAGTTTTGAGGCTTGTGCCATTAACAGTGCAAGAATGGCAGCAACGAAATATTCCCCTTGAAAATCAATAGGTGAATTTTGATTGGCTTTTGTAGGCTCCTCCCACCTTTCTGAATATTAATCCCAGTCACCCAATGACCAACTGTGCAAAGTTTGAGAACCCTACCGTTAGCGTAAGAATGGCTGCAGTTTAGATTTTTGCAGTGAAATTTGTATTTGTCTCCGCCCCCTTTTTGGTTATGGGAATAAAAAGTATCCTATAATTTATTCCAGGTAATGTACTATGTGTGTGCCAAATTTCATTCAAATCCGCTCAGACATTTTTGTGTGATCAAGTAACAAACATCCAAACATCCAAACTTTCACATTTATAATACTAGCTGGACGCCCGGCGTTGCCCGGGTATGTATTTGGCTGGTGTTGGCCCCACCCCCTTTTCCTAACCCTAGCACACAATTACTTAATTACTTAAAGGAATACTATCGATGTATGCATTTATTTTTAAATGCTGTATGTTGTAGCACACATTAGGACAAGTACTAGGAGCAATTTGATTCCTCACACAGCTGTTCCTCTCAGCTGTAAAATCCTCCGTCAGTTTTGGCGTCAGTGTTGGATACAAAATGTATCTAATACTGGGCTCCCAGAGGGCTAGACTTTATCTCTGCACAGGGGAGTTGCTATCAACTCCTCAGTTTATAGTGTAATTATCACCTTGCTGAAAGAATCTTGTTGATATGGTGGTAAGGGGTTAAAGATTCTAGCAATGTGTGTTTATTATCTTTGCTTCTCTTGACTGATAAAGATACTAATAATGCTAATTGTAGACAGTGGTCTGCCCCTCTCAGCAGCTTGTAAAGTGGATGCAGCCTGGAGTGAATGCCTCAAGTAGACAGCCAGGCAAGCAGTCTGAGTGTAAACACAGACTAGTGTTATAGCTAGTTATATTCCAGCAATATTACAGCTCATTTAGTTACCTGTTACCACCTCAGATCAGCCTGTTTCTCCTCATGTCTGCTGCATGCTGTGAGTGACACAGTGAAATATATTTGTGAGCTGTGTGACAGAGTAACCAAGCAGCTCAGGGTGACCCAAACTACTATGAGCTGTGTGAGAAATGCATTTTTAAGCAGGGATAGCGAGAGAGAGACCTGGGTGAATAAATAAAGTGCCCCTAGCACTAGTGGTAATGTGTACACTAATATAGAGTATTAAAAAAAAAAGTCGTTTCAATCGATAGTACTCCTTTAATGACTTTGGCATCAATAATTTGCATTGAAATAAAATAAATCTGATTGGCTGTGGCTCCACCCCTTTTCTGAATTTGAACCCAAATCACCCAATGGCCAAGTGTACCAGGTACAGGTGATTAACAGTGCAAGAGGCTTTTGCCATTAGCAGTGCAAGAATGGCAGCAATTAAATATTCCCCTGAAAAATCAATAGGTGGATTTTGATTAGCTTTTGTACGCTCCACCCACCTTTCTGAATATTAATCCCAGTCACCCAGTGACCAACTGTGCAAAGTTTGAGAACCCTACCATTAACAGTATAAGAATGGCTACAGTTTACGTTTTTCCAATGAAATTTTCATTTTTCTTCACCCACTGATTTCCTGACATTGTTCAGGTATGTATTAGGCTGGTATTGGCTCCGCCTACTTTTTCTAACCCTAACACACAGTTACTCAATGACCAAGTTTGTGCGCTTTGCGGTCTTTGGAATCAATAATTTGCATTGAGATTAAACAAATCTGATTGGCTGTTTGTGGCTCCACCCCTTTGTCTAAATTTGAACCCCAGTCACCCAATGACCAACTGTACCAGGTTTAAGGCTCGTGCCATTAACAGTGCAAGAATGGCAGCAATTACATATTCCCCTTGAAAATCAATAGGTTTTGACTTTATTTTGTAGGCTCCACCCACTTTTCTGAATATTGATCCCAGTCACCCAGTGACCAATTGTGCAAAGTTTGAGAACCCAACCCTTAACAGTGTAAGAATGGCTGCAATTTACATTTTCTCAGTGAAATGTGTATTTGTCTCCGCCTACTGATGACCCGGTATTGCCCGATTATGTATTTGGCTGTTGTTGGTTGCGCCCACTTTTCCTAACCTTAACACACAATTACTCAATTACTCAATGACCAAGTTTGTGAGCTTTGCGGTTTTTGGCATTCATAACCTGCATTAAAATGAAACAAATAAGATTGTCTGTTTGTGGCTCCACCCCCTTTTATCAATTTAAACCCCAGTCACCCAATGATCAACTGTACCAGGTTTGATGCTTGTGCCATTAGCCCTTAGCCATTAGCCCTGAAAAATCAATAGGTAATTTTTGATTGGCTTTTGTAGGCTCCACTCACTTTTCTGAATATTAATCCAAGTCACCCAGTAATTAACTGTGCAAAGTTTGAGAACCCTACAATTAAAAGTGTAAGAATGGCTGCAGTTTACATTTTCCCAATAAAATTTGTATTTGTCTCCGCCCACTTATGACCCCGTGTTGCCCACTTATGTATTTGGCTGGTGTTGGCTGTGCCCACTTTTCTAACCCTCACACACAATTAATCAGTTACTCAATTGCCAAGTTTGTGAGCTTTGCAGTGTTTGGCATAAATAATTTACATTGGAATGAAACAAATCTAATTGGCTGTTTGTGGCTCCACCCCCCTTTCTCAAATTGAACCCCGGTCACCCAATGATCAACTGTACCAGGTTTGAGGCTTGTGCCATTAACAGTGCAAGAGTGGCAGCAATTACATATTTCCCTTGAAAATCAATAGGTGAATTATGATTGGCTTTTATAGGCTCCACCCACTTTTCTGAATATTAATCCCAGTCACCCAATGACCAACTATGCAAAGTTTGAGAACTCTACTATTAACAGTGTAAGAATGGCTGCTGTTTACATTTTCCAGTGAAATGTGTATTTGTCTCCGCCCCCTTTTTGGTTATGGGAATAAAAAGTATCCTATACTTTATTCCACGTAATGTACTATGTGTGTGCCAAATTTCATTCAAATCTGTTCAGACATTTTTGCGCGATCGAGTAACAAACATCCAAACTTTCCCATTTATAATATTAGTAAGATTTAGCCAGTGTTTGTTCATTGTAAAATATTTCCTCTTCCTGATTTTGAAATGTATCACTGGTGGTGATATCTTTAGTTCTGCCAGGTGATCCGTACAAAATGTTTGTTACTGAGAGTTCTATGCTCAGAGGGAAATATTGCCTGCTTGGCTGTTGGAACATGAAGCCTTTTTTTTTCTACAATGCAATGAGGTTCACAGACAGAAAACTATCAGGACCGTCATTCTGACATCACACCGTGGGAGGGGTTTCACCCCAATATCAGACATACAGACCCCCCTGATGATCTAGTTGAGAAAGGGTAAAGATTTCTTGTGGGATGGGGGTATCAACTTCAAATTGGAATATAGTTTACCCCTTGGTTGGGTTGGTTAAAGTTCCCTTTAAGCTTTACTCTTTTTTTTTTTTGTATTTTAAATTGTTATTTATAATTTCTTTTTTTTTTCTTTAAATAGTTGATTGTTCTCTTGACATCTGATGACTGAAATGTCATGAGATGAGATTGGAGTCATCCTTCTGATAAGTGAGCTAAGCTAAGTGGGCTACATTACAGCTCCCGTCACTTCTCTGTAGATGAACATTGTGCGTTTGTCCTCTGGGGTCTTTGTGGTGGTGGTATAGCGATGCAAGGTCACCGGAGGTTGGTACGACTGTGTGCAGTGGCTGTGCCCACATGGGCTCTTTCTCTCTTATGTATATTACCTTTATATTTGGAAGGTGTAAGAGGCGAGTAATAGTGATGGGCCGAACCTCCGATTTTCGATTCCGCGGAAGGTTCATTCGCGGAAAAGTTCCCGAACCGCCATAGACTTCAATGGGGAGGCGAACTTGGAAAACTAGAAACACTTATGCTGGCCACAAAAGGGATGGAAAAGATGTTTCAAGGGGTCTAACACCTGGAGGGGGGCATGGCGGTGTGGGGTAGATGCCCAAAGTCCCGGGGGAAAAATCTGGATGTGACGCAAAGCAGCGTTTTAAGGGCAGAAATCACATTGAGTGCTAAATTGCAGGCCTAAAGTGCTTTAAAACCTCTTGCATGTGTATACATCAATCAGGGAGTGTAATTAGAGTTCTGCTTCACACTGACACACCAAACTCACTGTGTAACGCACCGCAAACAGCTGTCTGTGTTGTGACGGCCGTGGTGGACTGGTGCGCACCATGGCGAGATTGCTCTTCCTCACTCAGTGATGTCAGGTTATGTAATGTCTGTCTGCCTTATCAACTTTCAACGGTTCTTTCTCTACCATTGTTAAAGAGGATCTGTAACATGAAAAGATCCCCTGGGGAGTACTCACCTCGGGTGGGGGAAGCCTCCGGATCCTAATGAGGCTTCCCACGCCGTCCTCCATCCGTCAGGGGTCTCGCTGCAGCCCTCCGTGGAGTCCGTGCAGCGGTGACGTCAATATTTACCTTCCCGGCTCCTGCGCAGGCGCTCTGACAGCTGTCGGCTCCGAACTACACGGAAATACCCGATCGCCGTCAGATCTGCTCTACTGCACAGGCGCAAGTTTCCTGCGCCTGCGCAGTAGAGCTGACCCGAATGAGATCGGGTATTTCCATGAAGTTCGGAACGGAAAGCCGCCACAGCGCCCCCGCTGGAGCCAGCAAAAATAAATATTGAACTGACAGTCGGCACAGTCGCCGGCTGTTCGGAGGGCTGCGGCGAGACCCCCGTGGGACAGAGGACGGCGTGGGAAGCCTCATTAGGATCCGGAGGCTTCCCCCACCCGAGGTGAGTACCCCCCAGGGGATCTTTTTAATGTTACAGAGTCTCTTTAAAGCTTACATCTATTTTTTTTACATTACATTTTCTACTTGCTGTTCAGTACCTGCAACGAGAATCTATTATGGAGGACAAGTCTGCCATTGTGACCAAGGGTAATGGCAGGGGAACCCTTCCTGGTGTGATTTCAGTCCAGAGTTGTAGCCTAACAAATGGCTACCACCACACATCCAGGCAAGGAGGGCAGCAGGCATGCCCGCCCCGAGGTAGTGACCAAAAATAACAATACGGGACTCGGGAGGACCTGCTGTTTTTGAAACAAATTCACTTTAAATCCTTTAACGAGAATCTGTTATGGCGGACAAAGATGACACCACTTGCCTTTCATGAGAATCAGTTATGGAGGGCAAGTCTGCCATCCATTCAAGTGCAAGGTATGCACTGACTGCCAGGTATAATACAATGTGCAGTCACAGATGCAGTGAAAGGTATGCAGTGACTACAAACAGCCGATTGTGTAGTGACGGCCGTGCTGGGTTGGTGCGCACCATGACGAGAGTGCAGGTGATGGTGGCTTTACAGCCCATATAGGGCTCGATTTACAAAATGGTGCTAACTTTAGCACTGGCCCTTAGCAGGTCTAAACTCAGTTTAAATGTGAGAAGTAGTGATCGTGCGCAAAGTAACGCGTGAAAAGTTTTGCGCGTGCACTGCACAGAGCACAGGGCGCTCCGCGCGAAGTGCCCACTAAAGCCTATTGGACTTAGCACAGGCATAGGACTTTGCGCGCGCAAAACCTTGCGCGCAATCTGATTGAGAAAACCGGTCCTAACCTACTTAGCACCCTGGTTAGCACGCCTAAATACTTTAGACGTGCTAAGTAGGTTAGCACCGCATAGTAAATCAAGCCCATGGTCGCCCGGATGATGTAGCTGAATGACAGAACAGTGACTGTCCAGCTGATCAAAATTGGTCTGACCACAATGAAACAACGACCTTATTATCTTTGGTGTGCCACCCCCACCAGAGACACTCATATAGCCGGCGGTCATTGCTTCATTGTGATACGCAAGCCCTTTCACCGCGGCAAGGTAATGATCACGAAGGGGGATGGGCACATGTCCATGCCTTTTGTTTTTTTGTTGCAGCCGCCCACAGTGCAGCCAGAAAAATTAGGCAGACATGTACACGCACCAGAAAAATTAGTAAAGCGGCCACTGCTAGCAGCGGCCTTAAAAATTCAGGAATCCGCCTAGAGTCCTGGACCCTGTTGGTGGTGGCGAAGAAGGCAGTCAAGTGGCCTGCAGGCAGAGATGCTGTGTGTGGGGACTGACTTAGTCTTCGGTCGGGCAGTAGCCCTCCGGGATCCATGCCTCATTCATTTTGATAAAGGTGAGGTACTGAACACTGTTGTGACTTAAGCGACTTCTCTTGTCAGTGACAATGCCTGCACCTGCACTGAGGGTACTTTCTGACAGGACGCTTGCGGCAGGGCAAGAGAGAAGTTGGATGGCAAATTGGGACAGCTCTGGACACAGGTCAAGCCTGCGCACCCAGTAGACCAAGGGTTTATCGTCGCTGCTCGCAGTGTCTACATCTACAGTTAAGGCCAGGTAGTCGGCTACCTGCCGGTCCAGGCGTTGGTGGAGGATGGATCTGGAAGGGCTACGGCGAGGCGTTGGAATAAAGAATGTCTGCATGTCCGACATCACCCCGAGATCGATGGAGCATCCTGTCCTTGCCTGTTTGCACTTGGGAGGTGGAGGATTACTGCCAGTGGTACCTTTATTGCGTTGTACTGTCACATCACCCTTAAACGCATTGTAAAGCATCATTGCCAGCTTGTTCTGCAAGTGCTGCATCCTTTCCGCCTTGTGTTGACTTGGTAACAGGTCTGCCACTTTGTGCCTGTACCGAGGGTCTAGTAGCGTGGCCACCCAGTACAGGTAATTCCCTTGAGTTTTTTGATACAGGGGTCCCGCAACAGGCTGGACAACATGAAAGAGGCCATCTGCACAAAGTCAGATCCAGACGTACTCTCCATCTCCTCTTGCTCTTCCTGAGTAACGTCACGCTACTCCTCTTCCTCCCCCCAGCCACGAACAATACCACGGGAATGTGGAGCAGCACAAGCCCCCTCTGACGGCTGCTGCAGTTGTTCTTCTGACGCTGCCTCTTCCTCCTCCACAGAAACACGTTCCTCATCCTCACCCGAGTCTGACTCCTCTCCTTCCCCACACGACTCCTCTTACAACGCCTCCTGCTGTAACTGTTCCTGTTCACGCTCCTCCACAGCTTCATCCACCACTCTATGCACGGCACGCTCCAGGAAGTAAGCATAGAGGATCAAGTCGCTGATGGTGCCTTCAGCACGACTCACCAGGTTGGTCACCTCCTCAAACGGCTGCATGATCCTGCATGCATTTCGCATTAGTGTCCAGTTGTTGGGCCATAACATCCCCATTTTCCCAGATTGTGTCCTTCTATTGTAATTTTACAGGTACTGGGTGACAACTTTCTCCTGGTCTAGCAGGCAAGAGAACATGAGCAGGGTGGAATTCCAGCGAGTCGGGCTATCGCAAATGAGGCGTCTCACCGGCAAGTTGTTTCTCTGCTGAATGTCCGCAAAGCGTGCCATAGCCGTGTAAGACCGCCTGAAATGCCCACACAACTTCCTGGCCTGCTTCAGGACGTCCTCTAAGCCTGGGTACTTTGACACAAATCTTTGCACAACCAGATTCAGCACATGTGCCATGCAGGGTACATGTGTCAGTTTTCCCAAATTTAAAGCAGAAAGGAGATTGCTGCCGTTGTCACCACACAACGTTGCCGAACTCCAGCTGGTGCGGGGTCAGCCATTGTTCCACCTCTTTGTTAAGAGCAGCCAGGAGAGCTGGTCCAGTGTGACTCTCCGCTTTGAGGCAAGACATGTCTAAAATGGCGTGACACCGTCGTACCTGGCATGCAGCGTAGGCTCTGTGGAGATGTGGCTGTGTAGCTGGAGAGGAGGAGATGTCAGCACCACTAGAGTTGAACTGCCACTCAGCCAAGGAGGAGGAGGAGGATGACAGCAAAGAGGATGTAGCAGGAGGAGAAGGAGAGGAGGTTGCAGGAGGCCTGCCTGAAAGCCGTGGAGGTGTCACAAGTTGGTCCGCTGTGCAGCCACGTACTTCCTGCTTGCCATCGGTCACCAGGTTGACCCAATGGGCTGTGTACGTAATGTAGCGGCCCTGCCCAGGCTTGGCAGACCAGGCATCCGTGGTCAGGTAGACCCTTGACCAACGCTCTTCGCAAGAGATTACACCACTTGCCTCTCAACTGCACGGTACAGTTTGGGTATGGCCTTTCGTGAAAAATAAGTGTGACCTGGTATCTTCCACTGCAGTGTCCCAATGACCACAAATTTACGGAAAGCCTCTGACTCCACCAGCTTGTATGGTAATAGCTGCCAAGGTAATAGTTCCGCCACGCCAGCTGTCAGACACCGGACAAGAGGGTGACTGGCAGCAATTGGCTTCTTCCGCTCATAGACTTCCTTCACGGACACCTGGCTACTGCTGTGGGCAGAGGAGCAGGAACCACTCAAGGGCAGAGGCGGTGTGGAGGAGGGTGGCTGTGAAGGTGCAAGGGAGAAAGCGGCTGAAGATGCTGCACCTGAAGGAGGAAGAGGAGAAGGAGGGTGGCTTGTCTTTTGGGTGCTGCTTTTCCTCAGGTGTTCTTCCCATTGCTGTTTGTGCCTTTTCTCCAGGTGCCTTCGTTAGGCACTTGTCCCTACGTGAGTGTTGGCCTTTCCACGGCTCAATTTTTGGAGGCAGAGAGAACAGATAGCTTTGCTCCGATCTGAGGTACACATGTTATACAATTTCCAAACTGCTGAGCCCCCCTGGGGTGATGGCACTACGGTGGCATCAGCAGCTGACTTTGAAGGGCATGTTGGCTGGCTGTCCATATCCAGCGATACATGGCGCTGGACACTGCCCCCAGCTGTTTCTGAGGAAGAGCTCCCTCTGCTTCTTTCATGGACTTGTCTCCTCCTACTCCTCTCTGGCTCCCCCTCTGAACTGCCCCCCTGGTCATCTCCTCTATTGGGAACATATGTGGCATCCGTATAATCGTCATCATAATCCTCCTGCCCAGCTTCGCTTTCCTCAGACACCTCCACAACTGCACAACACCAGGTACTTCATCATCCCCCTCCTAACATGTTACGTCCATACTATCGCCACTTAACTCAGATGTAGGAGGTGGTGTAACTTTCTTAGCGCCCTCATCTTGTTGTAGCAGTATTTGCTGTGAATCAGTGATTTCCACACCAAATAACTCCTGCGAAGTGTCAAATGCGGCAGATGTGGTGCTTGTAGTAGTGCTGGTGGCTGCGGGAGATGAGGTGTTCTGTGTTAAATACTCAACCACGTCCTCACAATTTTGGGAAGTGATGGCACGTGCCTTCTTCTGAGCACTGTACTTTGGGCCAGGTCTGCATGAAATCACAGCAACACCACCTCGCACAGACCTGCCAGTGCCAGGTGGCCTTCCTCTGGGTCTGCCTCTACCTGGTTTGTTCATTTTGTCCATCTCAGGGGGATGCTAGGTATATGCAGTGAGGTTGGGAACACTAAACACAAAGGTAGTTAGATGCAGTGAGGTGAGTTCACTCAACACAAAAGTAGTTATATGCAGTGAGTTGAGTTCACTAAACCCAAAGGTAGTTATATGCAGTGAGGTGGGTTCACTGAATACAAAGGGAGTTATATGCAGTGAGGTGAGTTCACTCAACACAAAGGTAGTTATATGCAGTGAGGTGGGTTCAGTGAACACAAAAGGTAATTAGATGCAGTGAGGTGAGTTCACTCAACACAAAAGTAGTTATATGCAGTGAGGTGAGTTCACTCAACACAAATGTAGTTATATGCAGTGAGGTGGGTTTACTGAACACAAAAGGTAGTTAAATGCAGTGAGGTGAGTTCACTCAACCCAAAGGTAGTTATATGCAGTGAAGTGGGTTCACTCAACACAAAGGTAGTTATATTCAGTGAGGTGAGTTCACTCAACACAAACGTAGGTATATGCAGTGATGAGGTGGGTTAACTAAACACACAGGTACTAGTAGGTATATGCAGTACTGGGTAGTACAATGTGCAGCTCCCTGTCACACACACAGGTTGTCACTGAATGTGCTGCTGCTGGGCTGCTGGCAGTGGCACACACACAGTATGAATTAGCAATGCTGTCTAAGCAACACAAGTGTCAGTTTGACACACAGAAAAAAAAAATCACAACAACAGGATTAGCTCTGAAAAGTGCTGTTGAATGAGGGGTGCCATTAAAGCAATACGATTCAGCCAGGAGCAAGCTAACAAGCCAAGAGCCTGACTAATCTGTCCCTAGGAGAAAAAGTCTGCAGCAGCTCCCCCTAGTCTATCTATGTGCAGGCACACGAGTGAGTGTAATGGCCGCCGGAGCCTGCCTTATATAAGGGGGGGGGGGCTCCAGGGCTGTGTGTAGCCGGATTCGCTACAATGTGCCTGCTGACTGTGATGTAGAGGGTCAAAGTTGACCCTCATAGAGCATTATGGGGCGAATCAAACTTCTGGGAAAGTTCGCCTTCGCAGGCGAACGCGAACCACCCGAAGTAAAGAAATAACTAGAAATACCCAATGAGGAAATTGACTAGTCTAAAAGGTTATCTAGTAGGACGCAGCTGCGGTACTTCAGTCTCATCAGCTTCATGCTGCAATGATCTTTCCCTCCATCCGTGGCGGCCACTCATTCTGTACCCAACTCAGTTTTCTGTACCTCGGGTGTAATCACGTGACGTGCAAAACCAGGAAGTCTAGAATGAGCGGCCGCCGTGGATGGAGGGGCAGATCATTGCAGCATGACGCTGATGAGAGTGAAGTACCGTATCTGCATCCAATTCTGCCGTGTTTCTGGCTGATCATAAGGCTGGAAACACAAGCGGCAGGAGGAAGAGGCGGTGAGGGGAATATATCCACCTCACCCCCCCAGGACAGTCGGCACCTAACTAGGGGAGAGAGAGAACATCACTCACATGTCCCCGATCCAGCAGCAAGTCTCGCTGCTCTCCTCCCGCTGCCTGGAAGTAACCATGGTAACTAAATGCTAAGCGCCCCCTGCTGCTTAGAATCCACTTACCACAGTTACTTCCCGGCAGCCACAGTGGTAAGAGAGCAGTGAGATTTGCAGCTGGATTGGTGACATGTGAGTTGTACACCAGCGGGGACAGACACCACTGGCCAGGCAAGCCATGGACTCTATTACTTCCTGTTACTGCCTGGCCTCACCCCCATAATTCTGCCGCCTGAGGAAGATGCCTTACTTGCGTCATGAGCGGACCAGGCATGTCAATATCCTAACAATAATTGGCTCGATTTACCAATGTGCTCAATCTCTACCAGTATCTGATCCTCTCTTGAAAGATCCTCCTGACAGAGCTTGAAGCACCAAAAAACAAAACAAAAACAAAAAACTTCTGGATGGATAAGCAGCTCGGGGCTCCTCACATTACAACTGTTCCACTGTTCATCCTATGCCCATAATATTATAATATTCTGTCAACCTCACCTGATGCCTATAGCCATGTTTTCTTGATCCATAAGCTTTATCTTGCATTGAAACATGCATGTCATGCAATGCGTGAATCAGGACAGATGCTGCAGTAAACATATAATATCCTGTTGCATCATTAGCAGGAATCATGGAAAATGGACGCCAGCCATGATTACATGTTTCCATTTTCCATATTACACTATACAAATCGGGATCATACATTTCTGGAACAGAAACACAATGTCTATTCCAAAGAGCTCTTAGAAGCGGGTCACTTGGACGTTTCTTTATAACTAGTTCCTGTGTGAAGTTCCAGTTATTGATGTGTATAAAAACTAGACTGCAGTTAGTCAGGCTCCGGTAGTTATCACTAAATTGTAACTGCAGGAACCAGGAGTCATTGAAAATCAAGGTTTTATCTGAGAACTTGTGTAGGTGCCAAAAGTAATAATACATGGCAGATAACTGACCACAGATAACAAAAATGTTTGCTGTTGACTTTTCTATTATGTTTTGTTTTTTCCAATTTTCATCTATGGTCGTAGCAATCTTCACCGTGACCTCTATACAGATTCCACGTCTGGTCAGCTCTTTGGTCAGCTTCCTCAGCTCGATGTCTCCACTGTCATCATGAGGAGTTATGACTCCAACCCAGTTCCAGCCAAAATGTCTCATGAGCAGAGCT